>NC_049984.1:19594492-19597386 GCF_000003815.2 Branchiostoma floridae | reverse complement strand
ACATCAAGAAATATGTCACAGAAAAGTATTATCATGCCTATGTTGCTGACAAACTTTGTGCAGACCACATAGCTCGTCCCGTGTCATGTAATAAACTGTTCTAACACAGAGACTATTTCCCTCAAAATATGTTTAGAAAAAGGCAAAAATCATTCCTCTGATAAAAGATAAGTCATCTCCATTAAATGGGCCAAACAGTCGAACTATAAGTCTACTCCCAGCAACAACAAGTGTCACGAGGTGACATCGTGATCACTCTGTGATCACCCCTGGTGTGGGGAGTGTCACCCGAGTAATTGGGAGCAGATGTACAGGGGTTTGAGAAGGGACACGTATTAGGGCAGGGGATTCGAGCTAGAGACGCCGACAGGGTAGGACGTGCCCAGATTGTCCTGAATAAAGGTTATCATCTCCGCAACATCATGCCTCTGTCCTGATCCTTGACTTGACTCACTACCATGCCACCGTGACACAAGCTCAAACCGACAAACAATTCCTTTGCGTCAACTGGCGGGAAGCCGCATGTCAAACCGTGCGTCCGATTCAACAACTCCGGTTCCTTACCGGCATGTAAATACGACGGGCTACAAGTACAAGAACCCGGAGTCCAAGTGTCGCAGGCGAAAGGATGAGAAGAAAGGGTTAGAGACAGTAAAGACGGCAAGACGGCCGCCTGACAACCCCTTGATTCCGATACCAGCGGACAATGCTAAGTGCAATCAACCAGTTCTTTCCAGATCACCGGAGGGCAAGAAGAGGCGCCGGTGTCGGTAGAGCCCTCCTAGACATCACTAATATGGACAGTAACAGAATGCAATATAATACACACCTTATAAAGAAGCTACCGTTGTTCATGAATGGGCGGAGACTGATCTACCTCAAGGTATACATATACAGTATAATATCAAGCCATATGTCGATCCTGATTCCCTTCAGAACTCCTTGTCAAAGAACAAACGCCTAACTGGAGTCGGTCGGTACACTCGCCCCCACTGATGTTCCACCTCATCAATTTCAGTGATAGGGTGGAGACTATGCAGAACAACAGTGCTCCGTCAATAGCCACTTGTAGGTGTGTAAGAAAACAATGTAGAAAAAGAATCCCAATCGAGATATCCATGCCTCTTCCTCAAAACCTAACATATCACAAGACAGACATCATGCTGGAATTTCAGTTGACCCACAAAGTTTCCTGTATATGGTCAGCAAGTCAGTAAGAGGCCGTACGTATCCCCTGCATGTCAGACTTCATATGGCAGGTCCTAATCAACATATCAAGTGAGCAGGATGACTGGAAGGACATTGGAGATGCGTTTAGCAGAGGAGATGTTTCTTGGCAGTATAGCCATATTCTGTCTACATGTCCGCTTTGCAGAGGCCACACCACCTGTAGTTAAACTTGAAGAGGCTGATCTACAGAGAACAGACATGACAGAGGAGCGTAAGGCGGATTGCCGTTCTCTGAAAGCGGAATGTGCAAATGCTCCATTGGTAATTCCTTGGAAGGCAGCTGCAGCAGACGAAGTCTTGTTCCTGTCAATCTACGATGGACCAAACTAGGCCGTGTTGTTGTAATGTTGAAAGGAAATACAATCAACTACACCTGCTGCAAAATGAAAAGGGGCTGGTTCACAAGGGAATGTTCAAATGGTGGCATGCGAAGTACCATCCAGCTGCATAATGAGCTAGCAACATCTGCAGTCAGGCCAGGATCATTGATCTGCAGGGTGTGACCACAGGTGGGTTATGTGTCCTACACTTTAACCTTTTTTTAAATGTGATCTTTCCACATTTACTCATGTTAAACAGTAATATAAATTCCATCCGTGATAATGTCCATGAAGTTAGTTTTGTACATGATCAAAGTTTGTACAGCCATTATTCTTTCATGACATTCCCATTAGAACATTGAATGTTATTCCATTAAAATCTGACCCAAAGTCCTGAAGTAAAATGCTACATACAAACAGAACAAATTTGGCTTTTCTTCTTTCAGACCTCAGAGTCTATGTGAGGAAGTGTCCACAATGCCATCACAGTTCCGGTATCAAGAACATGAGCATGGAATACTGACTCTGCTTCTGGTATACGAGCAGGTGTTCATGTAAGTAAAATAAACATAGGCCATTCACAGTTGTTCTGGTTCAGGCTACAACATGGTGCCATCTATGCTTCGAGTTCTGACTGCCCCTGTCTTCAAATCAATACACATGTCAGTCATCTCTGCTATGATACATCCTGCGTCCAGCCAGCTCACCTGTAGTACGAGAAGAGCGTTATCAACCAGCAGATAAATAACTGTTTCTCCGTACACTGGTGCAAAGGACACCCTGGGTAATCTTGAGCATTGAAATGTGGGGTCTTAGAATTCTTGTTTTACATGTTATCACCATCCATGATTACAGATACAGGATAGAGTATACAGCACAGACTAGGACAGGGTTGACACAACATATGGGCAGTCAGTGTGAATAACATCACTTTTCTGACAGAACGTGAAGAGATCCAAAGACAAGAGCATTCAAAGGCTTTTGGTAAGTTCTCCCTTCCTTCTTTATTATTCATTTGTAGTAAGTTGTTCTTTTGACACTTAATTCATAATATTGTCGTTGATTTGTTTAGGCGTATAGCAATTCTTTTGGATCGAGTGCTAAACATTTCACCCAAACATGTTGCCTTTTTTATCTCCCTGTCTTAAACTACTCTTGCTTTAAAGAAATGTGACTACAGTACTAGTATTTTGACCAACAGGCTATTGAGATGGAAGTCGGTCAACAGGAGGGTCTTAAAGAAGTGACGCTTTGGTTTAGTGTTCAAGGTGCAAGCTCCTAAGCATGGTTTCGTGCAGTGGGGCCGTCTTTAATACTATTTTTATACAACATTATGCTGATATA
>NC_049984.1:19590758-19594392 GCF_000003815.2 Branchiostoma floridae | reverse complement strand
CTTTCTCCGTACACTGGTGCAAAGGACACCCTGGGTAATCTTGAGCATTGAAATGTGGGGTCTTAGAATTCTTGTTTTACATGTTATCACCATCCATGATTACAGATACAGGATAGAGTATACAGCACAGACTAGGACAGGGTTGACACAACATATGGGCAGTCAGTGTGAATAACATCACTTTTCTGACAGAACGTGAAGAGATCCAAAGACAAGAGCATTCAAAGGCTTTTGGTAAGTTCTCCCTTCCTTCTTTATTATTCATTTGTAGTAAGTTGTTCTTTTGACACTTAATTCATAATATTGTCGTTGATTTGTTTAGGCGTATAGCAATTCTTTTGGATCGAGTGCTAAACATTTCACCCAAACATGTTGCCTTTTTTATCTCCCTGTCTTAAACTACTCTTGCTTTAAAGAAATGTGACTACAGTACTAGTATTTTGACCAACAGGCTATTGAGATGGAAGTCGGTCAACAGGAGGGTCTTAAAGAAGTGACGCTTTGGTTTAGTGTTCAAGGTGCAAGCTCCTAAGCATGGTTTCGTGCAGTGGGGCCGTCTTAAATACTATTTTAATACAACATTATGCTGATATAGAGTTTCACAAGCAGTAAAGCCCAAAGCCTGCATACAACGGGCCGTGATAAGGTGTTTGCGATGATATGGACGAATAAAGGTCACAACAGGGGAGGGAGAGGGACGAGTCGTCAGTTCGCACTATTTCCTACATTCTGATTGTTATGCACGTTCGCCACCTCTGCAATGACAAACTGTTCGTCAATCTAGTTGCTGTTTAAAAATGAGGCCTTGACATTTTCTGTTTTTCTATTGTTTCAGAGTAACAATATGATGGTCCACCAGACCAGCGACAAGCCTGACATTGTGAGGGAGTTGATCACAGCAGTGAGCAAAGGAAATTTGGATCCTAACAAGGTAACATTCAAGGTCAATCTAAATACTCTCCAGTTCCTAAACCCCAGTGACATACGGGCCATTCGGTACTCACAGATAACAATGTACTTCTGGAAAATTATCCTGAATAAATGTGGTGGATTAGCTATCAGGCTGCTGAGTGGGTGGAAGATGATTGGCTCTGTCTTGACCACTGGAAACAAAACAAAGCTGATGCCAGGAAAAGAGTCCACGACCATATTTGCCATCCCATCTGTACCACGGCTGCTCGAGGGAGGCTGATGGTAAGAAATTATACTTTCTGTAGCAACAATGTGAAGTGCAAATGAAATTGACATTCCTTCTTGCAATGAATCACGTTTGGCACTGACAAGGTGATCGATTGAACCTTCCGTTTCATGCTTCTATATTTAAGTTTTAAAATGGCTACCGTCATGCACAGCGGCACGAAGTAGGCCTCCTACAGTCTCGGCTCGAACTTAAACACAGAAAATGTCAGCAGTTTGATAACAAACTGTCCTAAAATTCTACTTGAACTCTAAAGCACGAGACCTGCAAGCGAGAATCACCAGGATCCGGGAGCAGTACATCAACGGCCAGTGACCCTGGTGCGTTATGGGCGTGCGGTTGTTTATTGTATCAAGAATTACGTCTGATGACAGAGCTCAGCCTGTCTGCCAAACTGTATCTGCAATCTTTTACATTCTGTATGCTACAATGTTTCTTTTGTATCTTTGCCTATTTCTTGTAAATTCATGTTCATATCTTTGAATGTGATAGACGACTTTGTACCTTGTACAATTGTTGCGCACTAAAATTACCTGTGATACAGAGGTGATATTTTGAAATGTACTCAACTTATTGTTCAACATTTACTACAACGTCTATTATATAATGACAGACTACAATGGCATTAGGGCGCGGTGGATCGACATGGGCAAACGAGAGCGACATATCCCCAGAACTGATCAAATTGCTGGGACTGTACATGTCGATCGAACGCAGATAGTCACATAGATCGCTAGAGGGCGCTGCACGTGCTTCTGAGGTCCTCCGCTTCGCGGCAGTATAATTAGTTGAAATAACACATAGAAATCAAAAGTGGCGGACTGTCTCTCATATACACTGCTATATAAGACCCTGGAGCGCAACAAGAACTGAAAACCCGGACCTTTTGAAGTCTCCTCTCCTGTTTTTGGCTCATCGTGACCGACGGTTTGTTGGTGAGGTGCCCCCCTCCCCCAAACCACACCGGCGGCACTCTGCACACTCAACGGGTCCTGTGATAGGGACCCGGGCCGATCCTAGGAAACCTTGGGACTGGTCAGCCTCAGACGTCACTACGTGGACACCTCCAGGCTCAGGGTGAAGGAGCTTAGCATCTCCAGCATTCAGCACTGCTGTGACCGGCGTCTGCGGTTTGACGTGCCCCCCTCCCCCATATCACACCGGCGGCACTCTGCACACTCAGCGGGTCCTGTAATAGGGACCCGGGCCGGTGGGTATTTAGTACATGGTACATCAACGACAAAGAATCATAGTCTATGACCTTTACGTGAAGATCTACCTGTTCTCTTTGAAGGCTTTGTTGATACTGCCGGAAGTTTTTGCTCCCTGTACTAGATCCTAGGAAACCTTGGGACTGGTCAGCCTCAGACGTCACTACGTGGACACCTCCAGGCTCAGGGTGAAGGAGCTTAGCATCTCCAGCATTCAGCACTGCTGTGACCGGCGTTTGCTGTCTGACGTGCCCCCCTCCCCCATATCACACCGGCGGCACTCTGCACACTCAGCGGGTCCTGTAATAGGGACCCGGGCCGGTGGGTATTTAGTACATGGTACATCAACGACAACGCACAAAGTCTTTGACCTTGAGAAGTCTTAGTTGTTCTCTTTGAAGGCTTTGTTGATGCTGCCGGAAGTTTTTGCTCCCTGTACTAGATCCTAGGAAACCTGAGGGACCGGTCAGCCTCAGGCCTCACCCAGACGTCACTACGTGGACACCTCCCGGCTCAGGGCAAAGAAACTTAGCATCTCCAGCATTCAACACTGCTGTCCTCGACGTCAAGTCTGCATCAGTCCATGATGTCTGCACCGTCCGAGCTACAGATAAGGATTGAAAATATTTTACTTGCTTTTGAGAGTCAGCAAGACAATTTCCCCTGGCAGTTAGACAGAGTTAGAGAAGTCTTGCCAACAGACAGTGTTACTGCTTGTGAAGCCCTCAAATCTACACGTTCCAAACTGTTTCTACAAGCTAGAGATAATCTTCTGAGTGAACATAAATGTGAGCTATCTTGTCTGGTTAACAGAAGGAGAGGTCAGTCACAAGTTATCCTGTTAGCCAAGGACTGTGTAGCCCTAAGTAACTTTGTGAGATTTGGAAGGTACTCGAAAGCTCTGGCTGAGTGTGTTAAAATGCCTCTGCCCTCTGTTGTCTCCGACAGCGAGGATGAGAATTTTGAACAGGTCACCAATGAGTCTGTTAGTGCTGAGACATTACCAAAGTCTAAAACTTTGGCAGCTGAAACGTCACCTAAACGCGTGGCTGGTGAGCCAGTGAAGAACAGCCTACCTCCTTCCCCATCAGACATTGAAACGTTGGAGGCTGAAACGTCACCAAAGCGCGTGGCTGGTGAGCCAGTGAAGATCAGCCTACCTCCTTCCCCTTCAGACATTGATATGTTGGAGGCTGAAACGTCACCAAAGCGCGTGGCTGGTGAG
>NC_049984.1:19577263-19590290 GCF_000003815.2 Branchiostoma floridae | reverse complement strand
GCCACAAGCGACCGATCTCGATGGTTTCCCAGAAGATCAGGTTTCAGTCAAGGTACCCGTGGTCCACAGTCTCCCAGAAGATCAGGTTTCAGTCAAGGTACCCATGGTCCACAGTCTCCCAGAAGATCAGGTTTCAGTCAAGGTACCCGTGGTCCACAGTCTCCCAGAAGATCAGGTTTCAGTCAAGCTACCCGTGGCCCACAGTCTCCCAGAAGATCAGGTTTCAGTCAAGCTACCCGTCCACAGATGCCCCAACACAAAAGTCAGCCCTGGAAAAGACCGGATGTTGTGATTTTGGCAGACTCCATGACGAAAGACTTGAATCCAAGGCGTATGTCCCGAAGCACTGGGAAAGTAGTCATATGTAGGACACACAGAGGAGCTCGTTTAGAGCAGGTTGAAAGATTGGCAGAGAATGATCTATCTGACATCCAACCTCAGTTGCTCATTCTTCACGTTGGGACGAACAACCTTCATGAAGACATTTCTTCCATAACGAGAAAATTCGAGACCCTGGGCAACAGTATGTCCGGAAACTCGACTCAACTCTGCTTCTCCAGTTTGGCAGTCAGAGACGGGTCTACTGTGAAAGTGAGCAAAGTTAACCAGCATCTAGCATCCTTGTGTGCTAGGAAAGGGTGGGGGTTTTTGGACAACAAAGACATTGAGCTGCATCACTTGTACGATGGAGTCCATCTCACCGCGAAAGGAACAGCTCTTCTAGCCACCCATCTAAACGACTACATCCGGCAGGGTTTTCAGGAGGATGTATTCAACAGGAGAGGCCGATGGAGCGAAGTCCAAAGGAGACTAGTGCAACTCAGTCGGAAGAGTTACTGACTCAGCAGACAGACACAGACTCCTGCCTAAACGATAATAATAACGATGAAAGACTGTCAATTGGGAACATTTCTCTTAGTAGTAAAACTCTGAGATCGGTTAGCTCTTCTGCAGCGCCCCCGCTACATAGGGATGACAATAGCAAAGATCGTAAGGAATTGCATAAAGTAGATAGCGCAAGCCAAATCAAAGTTTTATACATGAATGGTCGTAGTATCAAATCTGTTAACAGTCGGCGAAATAAATTAGTGCTGTTCCAAAACCTTGTTGAATCAAATCAGCCTTCTTTAGTGGCAGTAACTGAAACTTGGCTAACCCCAAGTATCAAAGACGACGAATTGCTTCCCAAACGCTACTTGCTTTATCGCAAAGATCGTTGTACTGTCATTCCCGGCAAAATCGGCGGGGGCATTCTCTTAGCTGTCAATGGCAATATTCTGTCAAGAAGGAGGTCTGATATTGAACCTGTTGACGAAATCTTGGTCTGCGAAATGCTGACAGAAAAACAGGGGAAAATCGGTATCATCTTGTTTTATAGACCCCCTAATGGGGACTTACTGGCATTTACTAATAACCTCCAATATACATTGCGTTTGGCCGACCAAGAATACAACAAGGTGGTCTTATTAGGTGATTTGAATCTCCCTAATATCGATTGGTGTAGTTTGATAGGCAATTCTACTACAGAAAACCAGTTTTGTGATGTTTTGAATGATTTCTCACTAACACAGGTTAATAATGTTACTTCTAACAGTCATAACCATCTTTTGGATGTGATTCTGACTAACGTTCCTGAAAAATGTTCCAAAGTTGAAAAAGTATCATCTGATTTTCCTACTGATCACACTATTCTACAGTTTGACCTGAATTTTCGTACGGTATTCCGTCAATCAAACATGAAAAGACATGTCTACCAGTATAAAAAATGCAACTTTGATAACCTACGACAAAGTCTCAGAGACACTCTCGGTTCTCAAGGCTTTGTAGAATCTGATAGCATTGATGACTGTTGGGATACGTGGTTACAATGTTTGTGTGGCTTGGTTGAAAACCATGTACCAAAAGCTAAAATAAAAAATTATTATTCCATGCCATGGTGTGATGGTGATGTCTACCATCTTAGAAATAAGAAGTTGACTGCATGGCGAAGGGCAAAGAAAACTAATCGCCCAGCCCACTGGCATAAGTTCCGGAAACTTAGAAATGGTCTACAAAAACTTATTCATTACAAGTACAAACTGTTTCTTGAGAACTTGGGATCCTTGGTCAATAATAATCCTAAGAAATTTTGGACTTTCTTTAAAAATAAAACAAAATCACATTGCTTGCCACAAATTCTGAAATACAAACATTATCAAGGAACGACACCTACTGATAAAGCAAATCTGTTTAACAAGTTCTTCTTCTCTGTTTTTACTACCCCTGTAGTAAATCAGCCTCTCCCTGAGATCAGTGCTTGGAGACATCCCTTCCTCGGCAACATTGACTTTACAATCAAGGAAGTTCTAGATGTCTTGCTTACCTTAGATTGTACAAAAGCTATTGGCCCTGACTCTATATCCCCAGTGATCCTACGCGAGGGTGCACACGTATTAGCTCCTCAACTTACTGCCATCTTCAACAAAAGTATTCAATCGGGCATAGTTCCAGCTAAATGGAAAGAAGCCAACGTCTGTCCCGTCTTTAAGAAAGGCAGTAAAGACTCTGTTGAAAACTATCGACCCATTTCCTTACTCAGTGTAGTAAGTAAGGTTATGGAACGTTGCATTTTTAACCGTATTTTCCCTCACCTTCAAGACCAAATTCACCCACTACAACATGGCTTTATTAAAGGAAAATCTACTACTACCCAACTATTGGAAACCTTTCAAACCGTCGGGACAACTTTGGATCACAGTGGCCAGATAGATATAATTTACCTCGACTTTTCCAAAGCTTTTGACAGCATTCCACATCACCTTCTTGTACACAAACTTAAGACATTTGGATTCCACTCGAATCTCCTAAATTGGTTCTCTGATTATCTGTCTAATAGAAGACAACGAGTAGTCATTGAAGGAGTTTCTTCAGACTGGCTTCCTGTAATATCCGGAGTCCCACAAGGTTCCATTTTGGGACCTCTACTTTTTTTACTTTATATTAATGACCTGCCCTCTACTATAGAATGTCCCATGGCCCTTTATGCTGATGACTCAAAATGTTACAAGCAAATTTCATCACCAGCTGATTGTATTTCCCTTCAGCATGATATTGACAACATGGTCGAATGGAGTGTCACATGGATGATGAAATTTAATACCTCTAAATGTAACGTGCTCACTATCTGTAGGTCTAAAACACCAGTGCTCTATGACTACGAAATTGAGGGACAAGTGCTCTCATCAGTTACGGAATTTAATGACCTAGGTGTTACTATGTCCAACTGCCTATCTTTTAAGAGTCATATAAAAAACATCACAGCTAGTGCCAACTCGACCCTCGGCTTTATTAAGAGATCTGTTGGTTACCATGCCCCTGCAAATGTTAAGAAAATCCTATATATTACACTAGTTAGGCCCAAACTCGAATATTGCTCGTTAATCTGGTCCCCCCACACTCATAACTTAATTACTTCCCTTGAAAAAGTCCAAAGACGTGCTACAAAATACATTCTCAACAACCATACAACTGATTACAGGGATAGATTGATCTACTGCCAACTCTTACCTCTATCTTACCGCAGAGAATTATTAGACTTATCCTTCCTATTTAAATGTTTCTTGGGACAATACGGTATTGACATTCATCAATATATAAGTTTTCCACTCACATCCCTAAGATCCAACTCACAAGCCAAGCTCCAGCCCCAAAAATGTCTCACCACTACGTTTAAAAACTATTTCTTCCAAAGAATCGTTCACATCTGGAACGCTTTACCCCTCAACATTAGAACTCTAAAACTTTCCCCAGTTGTTACAATTGATACCTTTAAGAAAGCAATCCTAGTTCACTATCTCTCTCTTACCAACGACAGATTTAACTCCAACGACGTATGTACTTGGGTCACCCACTGTCAGTGTCCCAGTTGTACACCTTTCTAGATATTTCATATTTCATCTTACCATTATTTCTATGATTTATTTCTTTATATTTGTTATTATTGTATATTTGCTTTTATTGTCGTTGACAAAATCATTATTATTTGATTGTACAATTGTTATTATTTGTTATCATTATGATTATTTTTCTATTATTGTATAATTTGGTTGCACGGGAGGCAACTAGTAAAGGTTACAACCTGTTTTTGCCTCCCTACCATTTTGTAAACACAATATGGTGAAGTTCAAATAAATAAATAAAATACCAGTGATACACTATGTACAGTAACATAGCAAGCTTCTAGTCCCTTATAACGTTTACGAACACGTGTCAAACTTGTTTACTTAGCAACGGAGCACCTGGTAGTGAGGAGCAAAACTCCGCCAGGTGGTGTCAGTTTGCTGGGATCAGCTGGAGAGACATGGCAGGGGCCACCCTGTCACCCCAGGACCTGCACAGGATGGCCGTTACCTACCTGAGAAACAACCCTGCGCTGGTAAGTGCAACTACATGTTTTGTTTGTATTTTAAACATTCACCTGGTTGTTTTGTACATGTGACTAACGACAAACATGATTATCTTATATATTGTTTCTGGGCAAAAAGAGGTTAATCAACATTTCAGACACAATTGGTCAATTACCCTTTTTTTTCTTATCATTAGCACATACGAACCTGCTGCAAACTAATTTGAGAGATACCTACGCCAGATGGAAATCCAGAAGAGAGCACGTGGAGCGACCATTTGACGCTGCAGGCGTTATCAAACATCTGGCACGTCAAAGTTTGCATAGCGTCCAGTTCTTCGGTAGGAAAGACTTATGCACAGACCTCTCTTTTTTGGTGTTTCTTTTCTCTACTCTTACCTACTATAACTTTTGATAACGAGACAAACGGCTTGAGGTTTACTGGGATTACGGCTTGGAACCTATCGAGGATGTACCTGTTTAAAATAGGAACGCCAAAGGCCCAGGTAGTGGAAAATTACAGGAGTGGGATCCTACAGTGTTTGCCGCAGAAGGTCCTGCGCGTTTTGTACTTATTCAGAGAATAAAGTCTAAGTTTGTAAAAGCTCCTGACCGAGTTCACAACAGAGTACACTCCTAAAGAGAGGCCATATCAATTATTTTCAAAAATACTAACAATGCTTGCTTTAAGTTTAACCTAAAACAAGTTCAAGTACAACTTGCATTAAGATGGAGAGGCAATAAAATATACTTATGTGTATGTTTTTACGTACCACAGACACAGCAGTAATTCCAAGTATTCTACACATACCTTCCACACACAAGACTTCAACCCGGAGATCATCAAACAGTGCATTAAAAATCACACCTGACTCGAACCTATGAGTACAGTTGGCACAAGGTGGCTTGGCCACACAGAGACAGCACTTAGTGTGGTGGACAGAAGATATGTAGCAATTATCACACGCCAAGAACAGGTAGCGCAAATGAATACATATGGATACACAGGAAATGGGCAATGCATAACATTACACAACACAACATCTCAATCTATATGGTCGTGCAATATTAGAAGACTTCTAGTCTACTCTAAAACCCGGATAAACCACCGACACTTATTTCTACTTGTCACCGCTCGTGCACATGGAGTAGTATCTCAGATTGTGAGGAGCCTATCCCAATTTGTGATTCTGTAGGGAGAAGTGAGAATGAACAACATTGGTTGACGCAACTCCGTTACCACCAGGACTGAATGATGGGGTAACAGCTGTCCAGGACATAGCCAGCAGTGTCCTACAGGAAGATGCAACTGAAGCCGGAGTCCTATCTACAGCTAGAGAAGCTCGGAAGACATATGTATAACATCTATCTAGAAGTAAGAAAACATGTTAGGCACTAGGAAATTTGTTCTGCAAGTAGGAAAATTGTTCTGGTGGAACTCTTCGTATCTACTAGTACGCTAACTGAAATTGTGCTGTTATGAGACTTCTCAACACAATACTCCTATTCCACTAAATCCCCTTAGGCAATGAACCAGTCAGCTCACCTGGTATACACAAGAGTTTGATAAAGATGACAAGAAAGCATTTAGTTCTATTTCAAATGCCATGTCGAGGATTTACGAACATTGTCTGTAGGATATCGTTTTAATGAAAATGGTGAGGAAGTTATTCTAAGGTGCTGTAATTGCTTTAAGTGCAGACACAAATGCCTGTCTGGACTTAGCTGGTTTTACAGAAAGTGTTGGATTTGCAAACCTGAAGTGCCGTCATTGTGAGTGTAGATCTGAAAATATGCAATATAACTTTCACGAGACAAACTTCATTCTACAATCTACACACACATCAGAAACATTTGGCTCGCCTCGATCAAATTGACAGAGCAACAACAGTCTGATATAAATATAACTACATGTGGCTTAAACTGAGGAAGCATACTTCTCGACATTTCGATGTAAGTTAAATGTTGCCCCAAGATATAATGCAAGTAATCTCGGAGGGTGTCATTCCCTATGAATGTAGAGAAAATCTGAGAAAAATGATATTTGCTGATAACAATAAAAACATTTTTGTTTGGTCATAAAGGACAGACTTGGTTCTATTCCTAAGTCTATCTTCCAACAAGACAAAAATTAAAATTGACAGCTGATCAGACGTGGATTTTTAATTCTGCACTTGTCCATTATGTTGGGTATGGTGCATTAGGTTTGAAGGAAAGCATATATTTATCTTAAAAAAAGCGGCTCGAAGACAGAATCATGTTAAGATCCAAAGTCCTTGGTACAGAGAGGCTTACGAAAAGAGGTGAGTGTATCAGTTTAGCCAAATCATCCTATTTTGGCATCAAAACGCAAGTTTGGACCCTGCAAGCTGCTTACTTGCTCCGGCTTTCCTAGTCCCCAGCGCCAAGAACGGCCTGGTGTCTCTCACCCACGACTCGCTAGTCAAACACCTCAAACTTCTCCTCACCTCCGCGGGCTTCCCAGCCGCACAGTACTCCGGACACAGCTTCCGCCGAGGCGGCCACCTTCGCCTGGCGCTGCGGGGCCGACACTCAGCTAATCAAACTACTAGGCGACCACTTCTAAGAGAAAGTGCTAGATTTAACCACTAAATCATTACCTTCATCTGCAATGAACATGTTTATTTTTCTCCTTTAATTCCCTTAGGTCAAGCTCATGGTTAAGCTGAAGCAAAGACTATCAAACGTAAAACTAATGGAAAAGCCACATAAGAAAACAGAATCAGCGCCGCACAAGTGAAACAACTGCAGAACCATCTGGAGATCAGCGCCGCAGAAGCCCAAGGAAACGTCAAGGAAACGTCAGCAGGTAGAAATGTGTATGATCCCTTGGTGGAAATAGAACTGCCTCCATTCAACCTAGCTTAACAGTAAACAGGTATCTATAGAATAGCCAGGTTGGTTAAAGCAAAGCTCAGATGTAACCTTAAATCACGTAAAAAAGGGGGCAAACGTTCTGCAACACCTTGTGTAGTCCCCTATCCAGAAGGATATCTTGGAGAGAAAACAGGTTCTCCTAACACCAGAGACAAGAAGGAGTCTACAAGTTGGTCAAGATCTTATAGAATCTTTTTCAGAGGAGCTGAGTGTTGTGAAGTCTACTGTTGGAGCTTCTCCATCACAGAAAAGGGTCTGTTGTAGGCAGGGAGAGTAACTGGAGGGTAAGCACAGTCTTCCGAAGAAAGCTTCTCGTGCGAAATAAGGAGAAGGATAACAGGCAGTAGTGGAAGCCAAAGTTAAGAAAGAAGTTTCTGATTACAGAAGTGGCGGGCGGTGGATTGTCTGATGATGACAAAGCCCTGGCCAGGTGTCTCTGGATGACAGTGAGACATCGTCGGATGATGACAAACCAATGGCCAGGTTTCTAACACGCCCAGGAAATACAAGAAGCGGCTCCTTACTCCAAAATCCAAGTCCCTCCCTCAGCCTGTGTCTCGGAGTCAGCAGGACAGAATTCGTTGTCATGTACGGGGTTACCTGTTGCAAAAGCTGGAGGAATGTACGAAGAAGGACAGTGCTTCGATGAAATGGAATGGGTGCGGGAGTTTAAAATCACTGCGAGCAAATGGCTAGGAGTGGTCGAACAAAAAAAGGAGAAAGAGGCATTGGCAGTTACTTCCATGATAGGACTACAAGTCGAAAAGCAAATTTTTCAGTTTTTGATCATGTGGAATATGACAAGAAGCTTAAGGTTCTATCAGGATTGAGGTGGAAGCCCACGGCGTTGGACAGTCAGTTGGCCACAGACAACACAGATCAGATAGCAAACATCAAAACATTGATTGACAGAGTAGATGAAGGCCTGGAGGAAAGCTGAACACACATATCAAATTAAGTTTTCTTAGAAAGCATTTGAAATCCACTTGTAAACAGAAAGCATGAACCGCTTTAGTGTAATTTAAGAATAGAGACTAAAAAGTTTTTGTTTATAATGAAAAGATAAGACAGGTATGTCTCGCCCTTTTAGTTCGGGTCCTCTTTTTTTCATGTCCGATCCACCACACCTGGTGAAGAAGCTGAGGAACAACCTGTACAGCAGAGGACATGAGCGTTACATTACTAGGTGTTTGGACTATAATGGAAAATTGATGATTCGTAAATTCATCTCTTCAGTTTATGACAGACAGAAAACGTCCACTTGTCTACATAGACAATTGGGACAAGATGCGAGTGAACCTGTCTGTGCACAAATTGTTCTCGGCTGTACAACAGGAGATCTCGGCTGTATAAACATGAACATTCTGTTACCATGTCCACTCTAATGTATATGTCTATTTGTAATGGTCCGTGTACAGTTAGCAATACTCATTTGCCACTTAACAATTCTCATGACCCTAGACTTACTGTGTTAAGAAAGGTTATGTTTTTGTTCTGGAAAACATCTCTTCAAGCTCAGTTTCATTCTAAATAATTGTTTGCAAAACATTTCATTTCATTGCAAATATTTGAGGATCTTAATCTGACTATCAGCACTTATTCAAGTTTGGTTTCTTATATCTTTCCCCCTCAGTTCCAGGTAATTTATCCTGATGTCTATATGGTACCAAACAGGCACGATTGTGTTGCAGAGAACTGCAGGTGGGAGAATACAAACATAACTGGTTACATGTGTAAGCGGACCAGCCCACTTGCACTAAATGGTTTGGTATCCTAGGCTCGATTGACAGCAATTAGTTAATGTTTCTAGCAACGGCCGGTGTTCCAGGAATGAGTGTACCCCAGGAAAATCGGTCCCCCTTACACTGTGGGCGTGGCCTAAAAAGTACGAAGGCCCACAGCAACATTTAAGCACACAGTCGGGATTCTCTGCCCCCTATTGAATTAATGTATAACAGATGAATAGGGACACATTTTCCCGGGGTCTAAGCCGGGATTTTCTGTCCCCTCACTAAATGTATTACAAGAATGGGGACATAATTTCCCGTTTTTTTTTGTTTTCATCTTGAAGACATATCTTGTAATACAACGTTTAAGAAATTGAACGTTAATTGAGCAAAAAGGCTCATTAGTTCGGCATTTGTAGGGATTCCAGGTTAACATATCCAAAAGGTGTCCATCAGCTACAAGTCAACTAGTCTCACTGTGGTCAAATTTAAAACATGTTTCTCGGCTTGAAAATACAACTCTTGACATTAATTTCAATGTTTCTAAAACAAATGAATATGACTTTTTGGCGAAATGCATTACGGGTGAATGATCGGGAAAATATTTCACCGGGGTAACCGGTATTTCCCGTCCCCTCACTGAATGACTATAACAGATGTATGGATAACAGGTGAATGAGGACACATTTTCCCGGGATTTTCTGTCCCCTCGCTCAATGTATTACGAGAATGGGGACACATTTTCCTAGGATTTTCTGTCCCCTCACTGAATGACTATAACAGATGAATGGGGACACATTTTCCTAGGATTTTCTGTCCCCTCACTGATTGACTATAACAGATGAATGGGGACACATTTTCCTAGGATTTTCTGTCCCCTCTCGGAATGTCTATAACAGATGAATGGGGACACATTTTCCTAGGATTTTCTGTCCCCTCGCTTAATGTATTACGAGAATGGGGACACGTTTTCCTAGGATTTTCAGTCACCTCACGGAATGACTATAACAGATGAATGGGGACAGATTTTCCTAGGATTTTCTGTCCCCTCACTGAATGACTTTAACAGATGAATGGGGACACATTTTCCTAGCATTTTCTGTCCCCTCGCTGAATGTATTACGATAATGGGGACACATTTTCCTAGGATTTTCTGTCCCCTAGCTTAATGTATTATGAGAATGGGGACACATTTTCCTAGGATTTTCAGTCCCCTCACTGAATGACTATAACAGATGAATGGGGACACATTTTCCTAGGATTTTCTGTCCCCTCTCGGAATGTCTATAACAGATGAATGGGGACACATTTTCCTAGGATTTTCTGTCCCCTAGCTTAATGTATTATGAGAATGGGGACACATTTTCCTAGCATTTTCTGTCCCCTCGCTTAATGTATTACGAGAATGGGGACACGTTTTCCTAGGATTTTCAGTCACCTCACGGAATGACTATAACAGATGAATGGGGACAGATTTTCCTAGGATTTTCTGTCCCCTCACTGAATGACTTTAACAGATGAATGGGGACACATTTTCCTAGCATTTTCTGTCCCCTCGCTGAATGTATTACGAGAATGGGGACACATTTTCCTAGGATTTTCTGTCCCCTAGCTTAATGTATTATGAGAATGGGGACACATTTTCCTTGGATTTTCAGTCCCCTCACTGAATGACTATAACAGATGAATGGGGACACATTTTCCTAGGATTTTCTGTCCCCTCTCGGAATGTCTATAACAGATGAATGGGGACACATTTTCCTAGGATTTTCTGTCCCCTAGCTTAATGTATTATGAGAATGGGGACACATTTTCCTAGCATTTTCTGTCCCCTCACTGAATGACTATAACAGATGAATGGGGACACATTTTCCTAGGATTTTCAGTCCCCTCACTGAATGACTTTAACAGATGAATGGGGACACATTTTCCTAGCATTTTCTGTCCCCTCGCTGAATGTATTACGAGAATGGGGACACATTTTCCTAGGATTTTCAGTCCCCTCACGGAATGACTATAACAGATGAATGGGGACACATTTTCCTAGGATTTTCTGTCCCCTCTCGGAATGTCTATAACAGATGAATGGGGACACATTTTCCTAGGATTTTCTGTCCCCTTGCCGAATGACTATGACAGATGAATGGGGACACATTTTCCTAGGATTTTCTGTCCCCTCTCGGAATGTCTATAACAGATGAATGGGGACACATTTTCCTAGGATTTTCTGTCCCCTAGCTTAATGTATTATGAGAATGGGGACACATTTTCCTAGCATTTTCTGTCCCCTCGCTTAATGTATTACGAGAATGGGGACACGTTTTCCTAGGATTGTCAGTCCCCTCACGGAATGACTATAACAGATGAATGGGGACAGATTTTCCTAGGATTTTCTGTCCCCTCACTGAATGACTTTAACAGATGAATGGGGACACATTTTCCTAGCATTTTCTGTCCCCTCGCTGAATGTATTACGAGAATGGGGACACATTTTCCTAGGATTTTCTGTCCCCTAGCTTAATGTATTATGAGAATGGGGACACATTTTCCTTGGATTTTCAGTCCCCTCACTGAATGACTATAACAGATGAATGGGGACACATTTTCCTAGGATTTTCTGTCCCCTCTCGGAATGTCTATAACAGATGAATGGGGACACATTTTCCTAGGATTTTCTGTCCCCTAGCTTAATGTATTATGAGAATGGGGACACATTTTCCTAGCATTTTCTGTCCCCTCACTGAATGACTATAACAGATGAATGGGGACACATTTTCCTAGGATTTTCAGTCCCCTCACTGAATGACTTTAACAGATGAATGGGGACACATTTTCCTAGCATTTTCTGTCCCCTCGCTTAATGTATTACGAGAATGGGGACACATTTTCCTAGGATTTTCAGTCCCCTCACGGAATGACTATAACAGATGAATGGGGACACATTTTCCTAGGATTTTCTGTCCCCTCTCGGAATGTCTATAACAGATGAATGGGGACACATTTTCCTAGGATTTTCTGTCCCCTAGCTTAATGTATTATGAGAATGGGGACACATTTTCCTAGCATTTTCTGTCCCCTCACTGAATGACTATAACAGATGAATGGGGACACATTTTCCTAGGATTTTCTGTTCCCTCACGGAATGACTATAACAGATGAATGGGGACAGATTTTCCTAGGATTTTCTGTCCCCTTACTGAATCCTGAATGTATTACGAGAATGGGGACAGATTTTCCTAGGATTTTCTGTCCCCTTGCCGAATGACTATAACAGATGAATGGGGACACATTTTCCTAGGATTTTCTGTCCCCTCTCGGAATGTCTATAACAGATGAATGGGGACACATTTTCCTAGGATTTTCTGTCCCCTAGCTTAATGTATTATGAGAATGGGGACACATTTTCCTAGCATTTTCTGTCCCCTCGCTTAATGTATTACGAGAATGGGGACACGTTTTCCTAGGATTTTCAGTCACCTCACGGAATGACTATAACAGATGAATGGGGACAGATTTTCCTAGGATTTTCTGTCCCCTCACTGAATGACTTTAACAGATGAATGGGGACACATTTTCCTAGCATTTTCTGTCCCCTCGCTGAATGTATTACGAGAATGGGGACACATTTTCCTAGGATTTTCTGTCCCCTAGCTTAATGTATTATGAGAATGGGGACACATTTTCCTTGGATTTTCAGTCCCCTCACTGAATGACTATAACAGATGAATGGGGACACATTTTCCTAAGAATTTCTGTCCCCCCCCGGAATGACCAAAACAGAAAAATGGGGAAACAATTTCCAAGGATTTCTGTCCCCTCTCGGAATGTCTATAACAGATGAATGGGGACACATTTTCCTAGGATTTTCTGTCCCCTAGCTTAATGTATTATGAGAATGGGGACACATTTTCCTAGCATTTTCTGTCCCCTCACTGAATGACTATAACAGATGAATGGGGACACATTTTCCTAGGATTTTCAGTCCCCTCTCGGAATGACTATAACAGATGAATGGGGA
>NC_049984.1:19567627-19577064 GCF_000003815.2 Branchiostoma floridae | reverse complement strand
GCTGAATGTATTACGAGAATGGGGACACATTTTCCTAGGATTTTCTGTCCCCTCGCTTAATGTATTACGAGAATTGGGACACATTTTCCTAGGATTTTCAGTCCCCTCACTGAATGACTATAACAGATGAATGGGGACACATTTTCCTAGGATTTTCTGTCCCCTCACTGAATGACTATAACAGATGAACGGGGACACATTTTCCTAGGTATTTCTAGATCTGTCCCCTCTCGGAATGACTATAACAGATGAATGGAGACACATTTTCCTAGGATTTTCTGTCCCCTTGCTGAATGACTATAACAGATGAATGGGGACACATTTTCCTAGGATTTTCTGTCCCCTCTCGGAATGACTATAACAGATGAATGGGGACAGATTTTCCTAGGATTTTCTGTCCCCTGACTGAATCCTGAATGTATAACGAGAATGGGTACAGATTCTCCTAGGATCTTCTGTCCCCTTGCCGAATGACTATAACAGATGAATGGGTACAGATTCTCCTAGGATCGTCTGTCCCCTCACGGAATGAATATAACAGATGAATGGGGACAGATTTTCCTAGGATTTTCTGTCCCCTCACTGAATGACTGTAACAGATGAATGGGGACACATTTTCCTAGGATTTTCTGTCCCCTCTCGGAATGTCTATAACAGATGAATGGGGACACATTTTCCTAGGATTTTCTGTCCCCTCGCTGAATGTATTACGAGAATTGGGACACATTTTCCTAGGATTTTCAGTCCCCTCACTGAATGACTATAACAGATGAATGGGGACACATTTTCCTAGGATTTTCTGTCCCCTCACTGAATGACTATAACAGATGAATGGGGACACATTTTCCTAGGATTTTCTGTCCCCTCTCGGAATGACTATAACAGATGAATGGGGACACATTTTCCTAGGATTTTCTGTCCCCTCGCTTAATGTATTACGAGAATTGGGACACATTTTCCTAGGATTTTCAGTCCCCTCACTGAATGACTATAACAGATGAATGGGGACAGATTCCGTTTGGAAGACTGTGAGGGCGGACCGATTCTCACGACCGGACAGAATCCCATAGAAGGGCCGTGAAAATCGGTCCGGCCTGAAGAAAAGCACAAGAAACATTCCCCAACCACTTCTGAAACTGACTGTCGTGACTCAAATAGACAATGGGAATTGGCTGACGGAAAAAAAAATCGAGCTGGCTAGAGCCCTGCTTTCGACTAAAAAAAAATAGTGCCAACGTGCAATTTCTCCATTCAGACCCCTAAAACGGATGATCCAAGATGGCGGCCAGAAATCCCTTCGAACTTGAAACAAGCGGAATAACTATAAAAAAACGGGTAAATACTTATAACGTGCCGTGTTTTTATTAAGTATCGCTCAGACAGTGTATTTAGAGCGTCAAACAAGGCCATTGTCCCGTGGATACTGCATAATAGACCCGTTTGCGGTTGGTTGCGCTCGTTTGCACTCGTTTGCGGTGTTTAGGCATACCGCCGTTGATTTTCTATCAGGAGGTGGGTGGCTCCTAGTTACGATTTTTCTATCTGTAAAATTATCTACGCAACGGGCCAATAACGTTGATAATAACACGTGTTACATACGTCAGCTGTCCATCTGTCGTTATCTTTATTCAGAAATCTACATCTAACGTTGCATCAGGTAATTAAGAGCATGTAACGTTACTAGGTCACCCCCTCCCCTAATGTGACCTCATGTGAAACTTAATAGCAAACATTTTCAAGTTTGCCCCAAAAGTTCCTGTCCCACATTTTCATTCCTGTTGAAGCCTCTAGCTTAAAGCAAATTAGAGTCTTCCAGTCAGACAACCTAGGCAGTGTGAGTTCCTTAATTTTTATTATTAATATGAGTGGACCTAAAATGTCATTACCCTTGTAACCCATACAGAAGCAAAACAAAGTTGTTTCAATGACCACAAAAATCAAAATGTCCTTTATTTCAACGACCCCAACCAACATCATAATCAATATCTTTTGACCTAACATCACAGATCCAAATGGTCCATGTACGGGGCTTGAAATACATTTTGGGACTGTGTGACACCATAAATGTTTTGTGTGCGCCACATAGAATTTAAATGCTCAGGGTTAACCTTTATCCGCAGGGTGACAATTGTTTTTTTGGAATAGGGTATTAAGACATACCATTTAGACTGACTGTGAGTTTAAAATGAAATTACATCTTTCTAACACTTAAATATCGAGAATATGGTTTGTACATGTACTAAACACTAAGTATACTTTAATATCTTAACATACAAAAGCCTAAAAAAAGTACATGTTATACTTGGGTGCACAGCTCAAATTTTGGGTGTACCATATGCACCCAATATTTTGAGCCCTATATGTGAAATATAACAATCATGCCAATATTTCAATAGAGACCATAATACCTAAGGGAAACAGAAATGAAGGTTGTGGTTGTGCGGTGATGCTGTCTACATTTAAAGTGGCTCTGTTAATTTTACCACACCCTTTTGCAATTGATCTCAATATTCGTACAATGTATTCTGCAGTCAGACATTAGTTAAGTAACAATACATGTTAGCTTAAACTATCAATATTTAAAAGTTGAGATTGAAGTAAATTTCTACTTGGCAATGCATGCTATTTGTAAACCTGGCCATCATACCACATTCTTGTACCTGGTGCACTTCTGAGGTTACCTTATTGCAAGAGACAATAGGCTAGATCCCTAGATCGACTGTGGGTTTGGCAATACACATCACGGTTCTCAGACTTTGATCAGTTAGGGAAGTAGTTGTACCACGAGCAACATTAAAGGAACCCCAAGGCCAAAACTAGGCCATGTTGTCTGCAGTAATCAACATGGGCCTCTGTCAGGTCCTTCAATGTTGCTGGTGGCATAACTACCTCCCTGGGATCAAAGTCCGAGAACCGTGGCTTGATGCAAGCCACATTGGCATGGAAGTAGCCGTTCGTCCACTTATCCATACGTTTCCCCTCCTTCTTATTGTAGTATGGGAAGTTGTTGCGATGTTGAATCACAAGATCTGCTGGTGGAACGGGTTCCCCAAAATCTCCTTTGCATCCCTGGCATTTCTTTACACGTTTTTGCTTGAGCTGGAGCACGAATGGGTCTTGCCGTGGGATCCTCTTTGGTTCATCAGCCTCTGCAATGGGAAAACAATGAATATGTACTATTATAACAGTTGCTTTCGGTATAGATGTGGGGATAAGTTTCATACATGGTAGATGATAAATGACAAGGGGGCATGGTATTACATATTAAACAATATATGGCAATGAGAGATTCCATTACCAGTGTAGTCATAGTGTAAGAAACGTTTAAGGTCTGTATTGTATAATGTTTTATTCTTTGGCTATTTTGATCATTTCCTTCTTTAATTATCCTCTTCAGAACGTTTTGACACAAATGCCCTTGCAGTTCCAAAATTAAATGTTGCAGTTCAAGCCTGTCCTGATGTTGTAAACTTATGTCACCCAAATGTCAGGACCATATCATGTCCAAGACAAGAGATACATTGAAAAAAAACTGCTTTGAATGTTTGACAGGATATTCTCATCAAAAACATGTATGCAAATGCCTCCTATTTTGTATAATTTTGTAAATTTCAAAAATCATGAAAATACACCATATGATGCCTTTTATACTTATCCTCTTTGAGTTTTTTTTACAAAAATGACCCTGAAATTCCAAACTCAGCCATTAGGGGACCCAATTATGTCGCTTCTTCCCGAGCAAAAGCTATCATCCATGCAGTACCAAGGGAAGCTGCTATGGGGTCTAAAACCACATCATTTCCAGCTTCCGTCACACCCTACCAACACACCCACATTAAAACCAATTAATCCATGTCCACTTAAGTTATCTTGTTGACAAACATACAAATACAGAGACATAAAACACGTACTATTAGACATAACTCCATTAGCAGCTTAGCATCTTGTGTGGCTTAATTGAATCAATGCTAAGTAGTAAAATACTAATTGATGTTGTGATAAACATTTCTGTATAATAACATTTACTGCCATTGCTGTTTTTCTTACTTTTTCCATGGATCTCACAAACCTTTATAACTAAAAGGCACTAAATTTGTGTGATCGCCGCAGCTGATATTGTACTTATAAGTTCACACCTTTGGATGCTGTCGTCAGTTGCGATTATTCACAATGTTTTCATCATCCAGTTGTCAGATCGAAAACTTTCCCTGAATTTTACCTGTAGTTGGTTCCTTACACCTGCAGTCAGGAGCAAATAGGCGGGTCTAATTTCAGCAATTGGGGTCTAAAAGAAGGCCGGAGCCGGCAGGTTTTTGCTATGGGTTTTTACCTGCTTTAACTTAGCTTTTATGTGTCACTGATTGTGTTATGTTGTCCTGTCACAGTGTTATTTGCCTCTAATTTAAAAGTTAAATCAAGTAACGTTTGAATGCGGGAGAGAGGCAGACATTGTTTTGTTGTCAAAGTATTACATTCCGTTATCATTACTAAAATTCAAGCAGTGGAAGTGGGGAAACTCTAATGTATATTATACCTTGGGCATGAATTTGCAATAAAGATTATCAATTATAAGGTCAGATTCTCTACGATACTGATCAATAATAACTGTAAGAATGTCAAGGAACTGACAGTTGCAAGAAACAAGATAGTGTATTTGAATGTAAAAAGATTAAGATGCTTCTACAACTCTAAATAGCTCCGAAATATAATGTAGCATCATAATGTATCAGTAAGGAATTCAATGTTGTACAATACCTTTATTGGGTGGATGTGTCATGCAACGTCTTTTGGGTGCGATGTCCTCCAGCTTGACCTGAGTGACATTGGCTGCAAAAACAATTGTTGACAATCTTTGCTTTAGGATCCGACTGAATAACTTTCCAAGTTAGGTAGAAGTTGCAATTTACTCTGACAATTATTTTAATCATCTTTCATCCAGACTTATATGTATTGGGACAATGTAGCTAGACCAGTATTGTGGGAATGTTCCTCAATCTAGTACGCTATTAAATAGTTTTGCAAGAGGCCGCAATAGAAGCCCCACCTCCCCTTTAACATTTCATTATCTTAGCCCATTTGGTTTAAATTCCTTGAATTGCATTGCAGATTTCAGATTCTGGACATAATAATCTAGGGGCCCTTGGCTTGCATTATCTTTTTGTAGTACATTGAATTTGTTGAACACTTATTTCTCAAAATGAGGAATTGCAAATAATTAGGAAGAGAAATAGTTGCAACTTGTGCTGTTTGTGTGTTTTGGAAAGGAAGTGAAGTGACAAATTAATTGCCAATGCATATCATTTGCATACAGAACATGACCTGTATATCTGGTTGAATGTATGTTTTCAGTGGACAAGTGTTTGATGTGTGAAGACAGATTTGAAAATACACACAATGATAGAAGATGGTTAGGTGCAGGCAAGAGTGTGAAATAATGTATACCATGTAATGTATACATGCAGGTAAATTGGAGCTGTGCAGGTATTTTTGGTGTCTACCTGCACCTAACCTGCACTGGTCTATGTCCAGTGTTTATTAGACATAATGTCATATGATGTAGGTGTTGGATGTGGATTGTTATTAGCAGCCAGTGCATTGACTATTACCACGTATAAAGTATAGAAGAAAAAATAGCAATGGTTCCTGAACAATTTTAGTATGATCCATACTTCATAAATTCAGAGTGGTGCAGGTAAAATATGTCTGGTGCAGGTTACTTTTCAAGTGTTACCTGCACCAGTGCAGGTATGCAGAAGAAAAGGATTTGGAGCCATTTAGCAGCAGTTACATGTACAAAACTCCCTGCCTGGAAGATCTGTGTCATATTACATGTAGCTCCACTGTACTTTAGATGTGTTAGTCTTGTTTGGTGTGGCAATTGAGGCCATGAGGTTAGGAGATGAAAACTAAAACATCTTTATTTAAAAGAGGGCTTTGATTTCCTGGTTTCAGTGCAGCATTTCATGCCTCTAACTCAATCTATTAGCATTGTACAGGACAGAAAAAGCAACATTCTTTTCAACTGCGGTTCCATAATATATACACAGCATGATCAGTACCAGCTCGGGTACCAGACCTATGTGGGGTATCTGATACCTCTATCCTGCAGCTGGAATGGCATGCCTGATTCTGAAAGGCTGTCATCACTCAGGTCAGAATCTGAGGTGTTGAATACGTGAGCCTTTGATTCTGTAATGTACACCAGGGCAGATTTCCTTAGTTATCATTGTTGTGAAACATTACATAATCTCAGTACTTGATGCTCAGATGTATCATAATATCATAGGCTACAGTGTGGAAGGCCCTCCGTTTAATACAATTGCATAATGCCTTTTTTCAAAATTAAATAATGTTTTATCACTTTTCACAAGCATAACATGTCAATGTGCACAAGTAAGGACCTCAGGTTCAGTGAGTAGCAGCAGTAACATCTTGAGACAGAGTACTGACTCTCGCAATTTAGTGACAGAATATCTTCACTCAAAGAAAGAACACGATAAGACTGTTCCAATGTTTAGTTTCCTAATGAATTTGGATTGTTAGATATATTAGTAGATAGGGCCTTAGGGGCTCAGGGGAATGCAAGTGTTTTTGACATATGTTACGTATGTTTAAACTTATCTTTGCAACATTTTAGTAGCACAGTGTGCCAATCACTATTCAGAACTAATCAGCTTTAAGTTACCTCTCTTCCTGACCAACAGTCCCTTTGGCTTCCTCTGTAAGGTTGGCCTCTTTTCACGGGTATTTAATGTCACTGAAAATACAAACACACACATATTACGTATGGGACAAGAATGCTACAGTCTTGCAGAAATATTACTCAGATAGTAGGTGCATGAAAAAAGGGATAAGGTTACAAAACTTATGTCTTATTCTATCCATATCACTTTGATTACCTGTACATTTTCTGCAGTTATGCCCCTAATGTAGTAATGTGCTATTATGGTATTATATTCAAGGGGATTCTTAAAGAAGAAGGGTTTTTTACTTCACAAAACATATAGAGAATTAAAGTGTTACACTTTCAAAACCCATGTCCACTAATGCTACAGAAATGTTGTTTGCTCCTGTGTCATAAAAATTTTATTCATATTTTACTTGTTTGTCATCATAAATAGACTTTTGTATGAAAAACAAACTAACCATGGTATCAGCATCTCCCTCTTATATTGTGGGAAATGAACAAAGAACAAATAAGCTGATATGAGTCCCTTAAACATGACAGAACTTCGCATTTCCAAACAATTTCACAGGGTTTCGATTTATCCTCATTCAAAATTAAGTCTGTAGGAAAATGTAATAAGCTACCGACCGGGAAGTTAAAAACTATTAGCAAACAGTACTTACCCTTTTGCTTGGGTCTTGGTGGGCACAGGGCAGAGGCTGCTTTCTCTGATAGGAAAGAATACAGGCAAAAATGTGACACATCATCAGGTCTTATTATCATGTTTACCTTTTACATAAGGATAACATATTGTTTTCGTTCCATTTATTCTTCTCCAGACAAAGTAAAGGCAATAACCTGGATCTGGCTGTCGTCTGTCTGTTTGCGTATAACACTGTTTAATTGTACTACAAACATACTGTCATCCTATGATGCTGATGCATTTAAGTCATCCAAAGACTCACCACATAAGCTGGGACCCTCCCTTGAGCTAATTTCATACCAGACCAACAAGAGTCCAAATGGCATTTTTTTATTGGAGACTAAATGGCTCAAAAATCATCATAACCAATGGCATGCTAAAGCTAATCAGTCATCACTGTTAACCTATCCCTAGTATAAAGGGACACTCCAACACTAAATTTAAGTGAATGGCTTTGATAGCACCCACAAAACACCCACCAGCTGTGATGTCTTCAACATTGTCAGTCAATTCACTACAGATAGCAGGCAAGCTCTCATCACTGTCTGAACACGGGTGATCTGAAATATAAGATCATTACAAATGGCAGATGCATTACATCACCCCCTTCATTATTGCACTATAATAATTGTCACAACAATCACCAAATGCTCGGAGAACAGTAATATCTGATGGATGATTTGACAGGAAGTCTGCAATGTTAGTCACTATACATTAGGAAAGGCAGGCATGCCAGATGTTGGTCGGAGGAGGGGGGGGGGCAATTGAATTGGGGGAGCCTAGAAATTATATTATATACATATGATAATGTTATTATGTGCTTTCAGATAATGTTAGATGCATGCCTTTACACAATTAATTCTAGTACTAATATTGTACATTGACAGTGATTTAAAAATAAATTGGAAAAAGTGGCTGACATTTGTCCATGTATCAGAGTTACAAAGACTGCTGCTATTTGTTGTGAATGTTGAACACTAAAATTCCATCTTTACCATCTTTAATTGATTGATTTCAACAGCTTAGAAAATTTACCTGGTAAAGGGCACTTTCCTTTAAGTCCCCTGAAAACCCTCCTTGTACCAGGACCTCTTTCAAATATAATGCTGTAAGCATTGTTATGCCCAAAAAATGCATGACAAGAGCATCCATTCCCTCCATTCACCAAGGACCAATCATTATTTCTGAATGTATACATATCGATATCTAAATGCGTATGCAGTCTTCAAAAATACTTACCATTTGAGCTACTGGGCATTGTAATCTGCATCTCGTCTACATTGAAAGCTTGTCCTTTTGGGCATGGCACTACTTAAAAATAGAATACGTGGCTTATGATATACCATATACACATTGTATTTCCTTTTTAAAACATTGCAAAACAAAGCAAGTGCGACATAGAATTCATTAAGTCCAGGAACCCATTGAAAGATTAAGTTTTCTCAATCCCTGCTCATAAAGATGTACCGATCATATTCTACTGACAATTGGGGTAGTGGTACAAAAACAGACTAAGTTCCCTGTCCCTAAGGTACATGGCATTGTAACAACAATTGACATATAAAAGGACACACATATAACTTTAAGATAATCATATTCAATTCTTTACTTGGTGACATTTTTGTCTAAATGTCTGAATTGTGGAGAAAAATGTTTAGATCACAGTTAACTCCCACCTGTAACTTTTGTCAATTTCCTTTTTGAGCACTGATTCAGAAGTGTTCTGGGGGGTGTGGCTTCGTCCACAAGTTCTTGGGTAATGTTAGCTGCATATGAGTGAAACAAAAAAAATGTACCTTTAAGTTACCACTGCAACCATTTCAGAATCTATTAAAGATCTGTTGTCTTTACTGTAGATACTGCACAAATAAATGATATTCAATACATATGGGGAACAATTAATAGTTGCAAAGAGAACAGAACATTGACATACATGTAGACCATAATTGTGAAGCCAATATACTATGCATCACACAAGAAACCCTTCACGAACAGAAACTGTACGTGATAAGTGCCCTAGCTATTTTATAGATCTTGAACTGAGACTGACATGTTAGCATTAGGCCA
>NC_049984.1:19555663-19566146 GCF_000003815.2 Branchiostoma floridae | reverse complement strand
AAACATGGTATCAGAGTCAACAAGACATTCATTCCTGTATTCAAGACTTGTACTGAGGTGGTAAAAGTGACACTAGTATCACCAACAAAGTTGGTAACCACACTCATGGCTTCCATATTGGTGTCACTTTTACAACTATCCAATACGTTTCATTTACAACTACAGTCCTGGGTATCTCGCAAGTGTCACTTGTACAAGTACAATTGCTACAACACAACATATTTGCTCATTTTGGTACATGTTCACCATCCCTGCAGAAGAAAAAAATTCTTGTTTTTTTCTTCTGAAATCAGGTGAAAATTAATGCGCGCGCTGATGTCATCCATAAAATTTACTTGCTGTGGCCTTATAAAATGATAACACAAATGGAAAATAAAATGAAAACATGTACCAGGATTCCTCTCTAAATTCTCTTCTAACCAATCAACAGCTTCCTCGACAGTCCTACATGTTCCCAAAGTTGCCCTTGCATGGTCTTCCGAGTAGCCCATTTCTAAAAGAGACTCCAACATTTCTTGTGGCCCTGTGTCATCGAGACAAAATTTAACATGTCATTTAATTGCCTGTCATTTGGCCTATTCTCATAAACCTAGGCTTCAACAATTTAAAACTACGTATAATTATAGTAGCTTACAGTTTATCTAAACATTTGCAAGGGATTGTGGGATTGAACTCACAACACAGTGGCAAGTAAGGTCCTTTTCAGGTGCCAAGCAAGAAAATCCCATGAAAATGGAAGTAATTGTTTTTGGTGCATCTGTGTGTGTGTTTCCGGATATTTGTAGTCAGCATAACTTCTGAACCTCTGGATGGATTGTAAAGATATTTTGTATTTGGGTAGGTATTAGAAAGACAAAGGTTCAGGTGGATTTTGGCATGTGACTTTGGTACTGCAGCAGAACTTCCATTTTCTAAATATATTTTTTCCTGGACATGCTATTGTCTTGATATGTGACAGATAGCCTTTGATGTCGTAAGAAGTTGTGTAGGTTTGTAGCAGCTTGCACTGGAGCGTCTTTGTAAAAAATGTTTTAAGGAATTTTTTTACAAAGGACTGATGCATTTCCATGATATTCGGCATGAAGGTCACAAATTCAACAATAATATGCAAAATATATAACTCGGGACTTAATTTGCATACTAAAAGTTTCCCAGTGCCAATGGACAAACACCACACTAATGCACTTGCCCTCTTAAAATGTTCTGATTTTGCTAAGAAGAAAAAAATATCCACTACGCTCATCATAATTGTAAATCTATAGATTATAACAGGACTGCTATGCTAGGCATAATAGTTTCTAAATGAAGCTGAAGAGTGAATGCTAAAGCCTGAAGTGCCGCGTGAGCAAAGCATAACATATTAGGGTGGTCTGCCTAAACACCACAAACTACCGCACAAACAACTACATACGACTCTTATAAGCAGTGTATATGGGGCAACGCAATGTGACGCACTGGAGACAATATTTATACATTCATGAATTAAAAAAACGCAACAACTCCTACGTATTCACGAGTTATTTCGAGTTAGTCCTCTGGTCTCAAGATAGAAGTGATTCTTGGCCGCCATGTTGGATCGCCCATGCTAGGAGTCTGCATGGGGAAGTTCTCGATACCTTCCTTGGCTCTATAGACAGGTGAATAACAGGTGAATACGTAGGACTAATGCTGCGTTTCTTAAATTCATAACTTTATATATAGACAATGTCTCCACAGCGTAAACAATGTCGTTGCCCTATATAAACTGCATATAAGAGTCATTTGTGGTTATTTGTGATGACCGTCGTTTGTGGTGTTTAGGCAGACCCTATTTGAGGGTTTAGATGGGTACTGGATGCATGACCCACAACTGAATTTTTTTGTAAAGTTAACTACCTGTATACACAAATATACACTAAGAAACAGGCTAGGCAAATGGGTCGATAAGCATAATCATGAGCCATCCTACCTGAACTGGTGATACTGGTGATGATTTCAGGTAAGCTGTCAGAGTCAGAGTCAGCGTGAAGGTTGTAAAGCTCTGAAAAATATTGTATTGAATTTCTACACGTGATACATTCCAGTGTTGGGACAAGGAAGTTTCAACTCAATGTAACCTTATTCGAACCTATGATAATTGTCAGGATATTTTCGATCTTCACACTGTTAAGTAGAGGACTACTGTATACCGGGCAGCAGAACTTTAATGTCCAACGTCCAAACATTTACACTCTGCCTTTATATTATGTAAACAAGTTCTAATGATATTTTGGTCAGCATACAAGAAGACATGTATTTTTTTGCGTTCACTTGGCCTTCTGCATGGGTGTTCCACAGAACTTTCGCAAAGTTCTGTGGATTGTGCTTACAAGTTACTCTGCAGGCCTGGAACCTGGCAATTTTCTCGTAGATCAACCGTTATGTACATGCAGGTTCTGCACATGATTGTGGTATTTAGTCCCACAGAACTTGATGCATTTTCAATTTGCACAAGATTAAATGAATTTACTTTAACTGAAATCATATCTGTTCTCATTTCACATTCATTGTGCTCAATGTAGAAGCTATGTGTGAAGGAACTGTATGTGATTATGGGCTGTATGTGACAGTGAAGGAGCTGTGTTTGAAGGAGTGGTGTGTGAGGGGGCTTAAATGTGTGAAGCAATTGTGTGTGTTACATAACCCAGAGGTTCTGGGTTCAAATCAGTTGATATGCCACCGATCTTGTGCCCTTGGGAAGGGCTATTAACACGACTTATCGGGCTGATTGGATTAGTCTTAGACTGGTGGCTAGTTTGTCAAAGGCATCCAGGAGCCATTCTTTAGTGGCAGTCAGGGTCCAGGCTTCTGCGCCATACAATGTACATTAGGATCGACAATTGAATTGTGAGGAGCTTAAAATAGGCGTTGCTAAAGTGCAAGGGTCTGGAACAGCTGGCATTCGGTGTTAACTCAGGTGACCTCAATACGACAGCAATTACCCCAGGTGTGGCCATAGGGCTTAAGGTTTTGAACCACTTACACTGGGAAGGAAGGATCCCTAGTCTTTTCCGTAAGTGTGGTGGGTTCTTTGCCCTATCTGAGGGAGGGCCATTACCGAAGCTAGGTACTCTTTTCTCTTAGTAAAGGGTCGCACACTGCCACTTCACACACAGCTCATTCACATAATAACACACAGCTTCTTCGCTGAGCACTAACAACCTTAACTGCTAAAACAGCTTTTGTACCAATGGGCTTTCCAACGGTTTAGTAGCCTGACGTGATAGCCAGCCCAGGTTCCCAGCCTTTTCCGTAAACCTCATTATGTATGCCAAGGTGTAGATGATTCTAACATTGTATGCACTATACACACCTTCGGAATACCTGGGATTGAATACTCGCCTCCTCTTCTCTGTCTCAATCTGTTCTGCACGATTGACTCCTCTCCTCTTGAAAGTAAATCTTGAAGTACTGGGACCTACAGAGTGTGAAAAAGCAAAATGGGCTTAATCACCACTTCCTGTAAAAGCAAATTCTTCTATTGCTGTCAAGTTCCACCTGGTGTTGCTGTACAGTTATATATCATCACATCTTCTCTCCTAATTCCTTCCCTTACTCCATAAAAAATTGCAAGCACAATGAACATTGAAGATAGGTCAATGAGGTAGGTTAACACTAATTGCTGTAATGACAACTTTATATCTTCTCCTTTTTTTTAAAGATGTTAATAGCTATAGAGCAGTTGAGGCACAATTAATTTCATAAATCAGGCAGATTTACGTTTTTCTTTTGTAAGATACAGAATGATTTGACTTACAGCTGTTACATAATTACTGCTAGTATCCTACCTAAACTGGCGGAGTCATCTGGTGAAGTTGTGGAGGAGTCACTGTGTGAGCCAGCATCAAACATTTCTGAAAGATAGAGATAAATGTGTTGACATTGTAAAAAAATGTTCTAATCAGTCATCTCAATTTTTTCTAATTTAAAAACAGATCTCAAGCCATGCCATCATATGTCCATGAAAATTGAGATTTATGACTTAATTAACTTCAATGACTCAGTCATCCACTGCTAAACCACAAATCTACATCCAAATGTAATAAGAAATATTTACCTTCTAGCAAAGATTATGATAACAATTAGTGTTTTCTGGAAACAGTTGGTTGGGATAGTTCTTTGTAAGGCCCTAATAGCTTTCTGGGCCCCAAGGTTCAGTGCTTAATGGGGTTTTATCTCTAAAAATTCAATTGTACCGGCTCAGCTGTTGGTGGACTGCTTGATGGGTTGTTACTGGGTCTGCAAGGTGTTTTTAATACCTTCTGACACCTCTGACCTTCCACCACATGAAATGGAAAGTAATGTCTATACAGCATACACATGATGTTGATTCAGGGCTCAAAATACTTTTGCACCACACAGGTAACACTGGAAACTACCTGCATGTACCATGAAATATGACAATCATACTAAAAATTGTTCTGAAACTAGTACCATTATTTCTTATAATAATACTACTTAGGCCAGGTAAGTTCAACATACACCTAATGTTATATCATAAGAAGAATACATTTTATGACTATATAAACAAACGTTGGCCAGTTCATGGAGCAGTGCAGTTTAGGTGCAGGTAAACATCAGTAATACCTGCACAGCTCCAATGTTACCTGATCTAACCTGAACTAACCTGCATATGCAGGTGGTAATTTTGAGCCCTGAGGTTTCAACTTCTTATTGTATAACCTGTCAATTGCAATTTGAATTTTGACAGTACCATCAAAGAAGTCACTGCAGATGAGGTTGTGATTCCCTGAAAAACAAAAAAAAGGGAAATTTGGACTCAGGAAAGACACCAAAACTATTAGTACTACAGGTTACACCAATTCTATTTGTTGGTTCTCATAGTTTTTTGTTACCTGCTCCATTTTTTTTCATTTGCAAAAGAAAATTATCTTAGTTTCTGAATCAACTACAAAATGCATTTTTTTCAATCTTTCTTCCTTGACTGCCTGCAAAAATGTAAGAAACGACAAATCAAATTTGTGTGTTACACACATTTCAAACTTCTGGAAAGTATATATGTTTGTGTTAATGCAATGTAGCAATGGAGGAAGTTGTATGTCATATGTGTATGATGTAACTATTGAATCAACTATTGAATAGTACCCTACTATTAGTATTACACAATATGTTTCATACCATTGCTCACACTGTAACCATTCCTCAAGCAGTAACCTCTGCATATACCTGAGGACATGTGCAGTCAAACCTTGTCTCTCAACAAAAACCAAATCTACTAAAAAAATGAATCTAATAAATCTGTTCAACAACTAAAAATGGATCATGTCTTAAGGAACCTCTTTTCACCTGAGCTTGCAATGAGCTTTTTGGCCAGACAGCGTCTGATGCCATTGATGTCGCAGACATCAATGTCTTTCGACAAAAGAAGATGTCGGGCAAACTGGAAAATAAAGGACAAATCGTAATTATTTACACATAGCACTTTACACATAGTAATTTGTTAACAAAATAACAACCGAGGCTAAACAGACATTGGGAGTATAATCAAATGCAACTTGTATGTGGGCATGCCCAACCAGGGTAAAATCACTTGCATACGCGTCACGGGTACAAACCTTAAACCTTGAATATGCTGCTACAGTATAGGACCCGTATACAAAGAAAGACAAAGATAAACTGGAAAGGGTACAGAACCAAGCTGCCCGATTCTAATGTCACTTGAAGACAGAATGTCCAGACCTTCCATGATGTACAAAATGACCAATAAACTGTTGGACGTACCAACTCATAATTATTGAATACCAGCTCAAAACGAACAAGACAGTCATACCTTCAAATACCAGAGTTATACCAACCTAGGATTGATGTGTTCAAAAATTCATACTTTCCCAGAACTATTGTAGAGTGGAATTTGTTATCGCCAAGTACAGTAGGGGCATGTTCTCTGGATAGCTTTAAAGAACGCTTGCAGATACATTGTAGATGTGCAAAAGTTAGGTGTGACGGGTCGTTCGGTGTAATATAACCAGCTGCTGCGGCGCTGCGTGCCTTCGAGGCTGGTGTGTTATGCCAAACGATGGTTATACTGTCTATATAGATACAGATACAGATACAGATACAGATTATTTATCTCGTTGTTCAAAATTTTAACCAATCTTAAGCTCAAACATCACCGAAATTATAATTTACTTGTACTTTCATTGCCCTGAAGGCATTTCTAGTATATTTTAGGTAAATTTAGACAGTGCTGAAATGACTGCAAAAGACACCATGTGAGGCGCATTAAGGGGCATTTGAAGTGGCATTTTTAGGAACACAATCCATTCGTAAGAAATCATGTTCAGTGGTCATTTCATCGGAACATCAATCATACCTGTATTACGAATACACCACAAGAGGTGGAGTCATTCTGCAGTGGGTGGGTGAATGGCCTCCTGGCTTTCCACTGCTTTTCATCACTTGCCTTTTCCATAAAGGAACTGGACATAGGGATAGATCATGTCAATCTGAGAATTTACTATTTATCATATCATCTATCAAACAAACAAACAACAACATTTTGCTGATACATATTATAAATATATAACTAAAAGATATAAAAAGTTGAGTATGTCAGTTTTACAAAAAAAATGTTTTTCATACATATATAGTGAATATTAGGGATGGGTACAGGTACAGAAACTTCAGGTCCAGGTCAAGTTCAGGTCCATTTTACTACAAAGAAATCAGTTTGGTGGAGTATTAGACTCACACTGGCATTTTAAAATCATACAATGCTAACTGCACCTGTAAAACTTGGTAGTAATGACTATAAACTATAATCTGCTTCGCTCTTGTTCTTTTCTTCCACCTGCAAGCGCAAAAACGTGTGAATGCCTGATCAAATAATCTGTTAATTTTTTCAGGTCTGTTTTTTTCTGGACCGGTCCAATAAGAAAAAACGGTTTTGTACCGGTACACTATACCGATACCCAGCCCTAGTCAATATTAAGCTTACAAAATCTAAAATGTGCACAGTCATATGTAGGTAAGTAATAATTGATCATACCTCCATCCCTTCAAGACAGTTTCAGTGTTTGCTTTGCTTTCTCCTAAGGAGTCCAGGTACATAATCTCATGTTGCTCTGGGTAGACTGCCTATAGGGATGTCAGTTAAAAGTTTAATCATTAAAAATGATATGATCACTTTTGGAATCAAATAGTGCTCATCATGGTACTGTTGCACGACTAAAAAACATCTTCATTTGCTTTTGTTGCAATAACAGCATTTTTTTCATGAGGTATGATTTTTAATGGTTCAAAGTTCAAAACCATCAAATGGGTGTGCACCACTAAAAATGAATAGCAACATCTAGGGAAAAATGTATACTAGGAGGGACTTACAATGCTCCATTAACATCAAAATGAATAATAGTAACATAAAATGACTGGAGTTTAACCTACAACAAGAGCCCAGTGAGCAGGCAGGTGGAATGCCGCTATTAGCAGTTGGTGCTGCGGTACCTTGCTGGCAATCTGAAATTTTTAACAACAAGTTATAACTGTTACAGAACATTAGATTTTGCACTGCATTCTGAAATGACCTAGTCTGATGATGGTCAGTGAAATGGCAGATTTAGATATAGAATTCAACTCCCAAAACACTGATGACTGCATAATATAAAAGACAATAAGCTCAGAATATAGTATATATTTTTGATTTTTGACAAATCAATAAATAGAGATTATGAATTACCTTATCTGCAGTCCTTCTTTGTAGATCTCCATCGAGGAGGCTTGTCAGAATATGACTGTCAATGTGGTATGCATTCACACCCTAAGTTTGAGAAAACAAAAAGACCTGGTAAATGTGTTCTAAAGTCAGATTTTTACAAAAACTAAGTACATTAAATTTTGTACTTTGTCAAGTAAGGTATCACAAAGCAAAGTGAAGTATTTATCGTGCCACATGTATCTGTTCCTTAGCATGTATGAGAGGATTGTCGAAATACATTGATCATCGCAGCTGCCAGAGTGGGAAAAGTTTGAATTTTGCACATTTTTTAGAAGGTGTCGGATAAGCAGGTTTTGCAATCGTTGCATGGAACACTAGTAAGTGAATACAAATTCAAATTGCAACTGCTGAGCATTCCCCATCTAACGTTGGTGTTTAAACTGTTGGACGAAGAAATACAAGGCTATTTTCTTTGTGCTAGCAGATATCAAAACATAAATGACCATATCGGAATGCACAGGAGATCTCTTGCCTTCAACACAAAATGACAACAACATGGTCACTTTAACCTAAGAAACTCTGACATTTTTAAAATAACTCTCACACCCTGCCACACCACTGCTCAGTACCAAAATAGCCCAGTTCCATCACTCAATAAAACTATTGAATAACAAAAAATGAAATGTTCCTGCAATTGTAATTGATATTTTGATACTGCAAAAAATGTAAGGTTTCATTTGAAATGATTGTATTTTGTATTTTTGAAATTGTCTTGTAAGTGAAATGTAGTACTGCAGTAACGAGGATTTTAAGTTTCACTTGAATAACAAATGATTCACATTCATTCATTCATTCATTCAAAAGCAAATGCTGTAAAACTATGTACCTGCATATTTGCTTCTTTTACATATGTGTAGATCAAAGCATCTATCACCTGAAACAAAGTGATCATAAATGTCATTGACCATCTACTGTTAGTCACTGCATATATATATATACAGGTATGAAAGACATATGATATTCAATACAAATACTATTCTGAGTAAAAAAAACTTAGTCAAAATACAAACTGTCATGTTATTAAACATCCTTTCACTGATGCCAACTGAATATTGTCTGACTTAAAAGACTACAATTGTCATGTGTAAAGAAGAGACTATATTCACCTCATCAACGATCTTTCCCTTAGGCTTTAGGGAACGTACGTGCTCGATGTAAATGTCATAGTTCCCCACTCTTCCTATGGGATGAGCACCATAGGCAGAGTGGGGCATCCCCACTGCTGCACTTGGCGTGAAGCTGTCTTCATCTTCATCTTGAATTATGATGCATGATGTCTCATCATTGGTTGTCTGGGAAGCAGAGTGTTCTTTCTCATCATTGGGTTTCTGGGAATTCGAAGCAGGGTGTTCTGTCTCATCATTGGTTGTCTGGGAAGCAGGGTGTTCTGTCTCATCATTGGTTGTCTGGGAAGCAGGGTGTTCTGTCTCATCATTGGTTGTCTGGGAAGCAGAGTGTTCTTTCTCATCATTGGGTTTCTGGGAATTCGAAGCAGGGTGTTCTGTCTCATCATTGAGTTTCTGGGAAGCAGGGTGTTCTGTCTCATCATTGGTTGTCTGGGAAGCAGAGTGTTCTTTCTCATCATTGGGTTTCTGGGAATTCGAAGCAGGGTGTTCTGTCTCATCATTGCGTTTCTGGGAAGCAGGGTGTTCTGTCTCATCATTGGTTGTCTGGGAAGCAGAGTGTTCTTTCTCATCATTGCGTTTCTGGGAAGCAGAGTGTTCTTTCTCATCATTGGGTTTCTGGGAATTCGAAGCAGGGTGTTCTGTCTCATCATTGAGTTTCTGGGAAGCAGGGTGTTCTGTCTCATCATTGGTTGTCTGGGAAGCAGAGTGTTCTTTCTCATCATTGCGTTTCTGGGAAGCAGAGTGTTCTTTCTCATCATTGGGTTTCTGGGAATTCGAAGCAGGGTGTTCTGTCTCATCATTGAGTTTCTGGGAAGCAGGGTGTTCTGTCTCATCATTGGTTGTCTGGGAAGCAGGGTGTTCTTTCTCATCATTGGGTTTCTGGGAAGCAGGGTGTTCTGTCTCATCATTGGTTGTCTGGGAAGCAGGGTGTTCTGTCTCATCATTGGTTGTCTGGGAAGCAGGATGTTTCTTGACCTGGTCAATGTTCACTTTTTTTACTTTTGATGTTTCGTTGTTCCTCAACACCACCGTCTTCCCCTTAACTTCCTCAACTGTGTACAGGTCTAGGGGCCAGTTGGCTGAGAAGTCTGGTAGTCGCCCTTTTTTTCTCGAATTGGCCAAGAGGACAGTGTCCTTTTCTTTAAGCAGGGTAGGAGGCCTCTTCTTATTTCTCTTTGAAACTTTTGCCTTGTCCTTGCCTTGTTGTGTTTTGATGTTGTACAGGACAGCCTCTTTCGTTTTGTCTCGTTTCTCCTTTTCCGCCTGGATGTCTTTGGCTGTAGGAGCTACATTCTCAACAGTAGGCAAGAAGTCCTAAAGGAAGAAATGCATACTTTGTGTAGAATGCCAAATACATCATAACAATTTGTGACAATCCCTGCATGCAGATATAGGAAAATATATCAAAGAAGGTTTCAACATTAGAAATTCCTCAAATGATTGTTAAAGCCTACAATGATTGTAAGAAACTTATCCCATACTACACTGTATTAGTTAGATAAGCCTTAAGTTAAGCTATAGAACTGTAGTTATGATGCAGATGCCATACTTTGTACCCCATACAATTGTTGTGCAATAAAGTTATGTTATCTTAAACCACCAG
>NC_049984.1:19550929-19555563 GCF_000003815.2 Branchiostoma floridae | reverse complement strand
CCTCCCTGCCATACATGAGGTAGAAGGGGCTGTGTTTTGTGGTTGACTGTACTTTCGTCCTGAGCGAAAAGAGCACAGAATCCAACAGGGTGTCCCATTCCTCCTTCTCCTCCAACTCTTCTTTCAACTGAGCCATGACCTTGATGAGGGCGCTGTATTGACACACATGAAATGTTCACCATTGTTGTAATTAATATACAATGATATGTAATCAGCTTCAGGCTAGGTTAACTGACGTGGTCTGTGTCATAGTTGTCACTCAAGGGACTGGAGAAATATGGCCTCTATAGACAGGTGATCACCTTAGAGAAAATGTTGATGGATTGATCCTGAGCATTAAGTTACACATGATTTCAGTATCCACTGATCTTTCTCACCAAGTAACCTCACCAACCAAAGTCAAATCTATCAAAAATGATTGATATAATGCCGTCCGCAATGTTGGTAAATTCGCCCAACAAAGACTTGCACTCGAACGTTCAAGTCATGCGTTCCTTCTGCTACCACCAAAATACTCGCACACTTTGATGTTGCACTGTGCGCAGGGTGACATACGGCCACGGTATGGTTGCAATTGGTAGTGTTTCTGTATCTACGGGAACGGAAATTGTGTGGCCATGGCCGCGTTAGACAGGTGGCTGCTATAGACCTTATGATTACATGTAAGTCAATGGGAAAATTCCAAGGGACCGACAAAAAGTGACCACAATGGCCCTATGTGGCCGTTAATAGACAGGTTTGACTGTACTTAATGTAAGCATGCCCAAAGCAGGGCTGGGAAGAATTCTTGACATTATCATAATTCCTCCTTCAAAATATAAAAATGCTGCCACATAAAAGATAGTCATGGGTCCTTAAAACATACCTAAAGGTTTCAACCATAATAGAAAGCTAAATGTGACATTTTAAGTACAGTATAAGTCAGATTAAAAAAATACTGACTCTTCACTAGTGTTGATTCAAGCATACCTTTTGATGTTGCCATTTGTCCTCTCATCAAGGCCGTTTGTGGCAGGGTGGTATGCAGCCGTCTTTTTGTGCTTCAAACCAAGTCCCTCACATATCAGGGTGTTTACCTATTGAAACGTAGAGATCTTGATCATTATTTGCATCATAAACTAGAGTTCCATGAACACATACCTTTGCCAAATAAACCAGGTTTGTTATGTAGAATGATGTCTGTAGACATAAATGTGTTACTCATTACATTTTATTTTATATGCCTGGAGTTGGTTCATAACATTTTGCCATTGCTTATACAAATTAGATCCCTATTTACATAATTATATTAAATTGTATCAAGCATCACTTAAGTTATCAGCATACCAAAAATCATGATGATCCTTTCATCCTTCCTGACTTATTCTCTTTCAAAGTAGGAAACTAAACCGGCTACTGCAGTTCAAGGAAAGACGTTAGCAAGCATACACCTCTTACTCTCTGCCATCTTTCTCAGTTATATATGTGACAAGTTTGAAAGTCCCATCACTGAATGCAGTGGATTTATCAACTTCCCTCATTAATTATGCGAATTAGTTGCTGATTTGCATAATTAGTATCTCATTATGTAAGTTTTTACCTAGGCTATCTACATACCAAAAATCATGGCGATCCATCAACAACTTCTCGTCCAAAGTTTGAAAGGAAATCGGTGACTGCAGTTCCAAACAAGCCGCTAGGGTCTCCAAACTTACAGCACTTACTCTCTGCCCCAAGGGCTATCTACCACTCAAAAATCACAACCACGGCATGTCCAGAACACGAGATATCAAAAATTGAGGTTCTGCTGCAGTACCTTAGCAAGCCACTAGGGGGCCCATTATCGAACTTGACCTTCGTTTTACCGACCCCTACCCACCTACCAAATATTATCGGGATCCATCCAAGACTTCTTGAGTTATGCTGTTAACACACACACACACACACAGACAGACACACAGACTCACAAGCCCAAAACATAACCTTTTGCATAATTGATATCTATTGACATTTCTCTCCTTCCCAGCTACATATGTGGCAAGTTTGAAAGTCCTATCATGGAATGCAGTGGATTTATAAATTTTCCTCATTTATTATGCAAATTAGCTGTTGATTTGCATAATTAGTACACCATTATGTAAGTCATCACTCATTCTATCTACATACCAAAAATCATGACGATCCGTCAACACGTTGTAGAGTTATTCTAGTCCAAAGTTTGAAAGGAATCCGGCGCCTGCAGTTCCAAAAAAGCCGCTAGGGGGCCCAAACTCACAGCACTTACTCTCTGCCTCGAGGGCTATCTACCACTAAAAAATCATGATCACAGCATGTCCAGAACAGGAGATATCAAAAATTGAGGTTCTGCTGCAGTACCTTAGCAAGCCGCTAGGGGGCCCATTATCGAACTCGACCTTCGTTTTACCAACCCCTACCCACCTACCTAATGTTATCGGGATCCATCCAAGACTTCTTGAGTTATGCTGTTAACACACACACACACACAGACAGACACACAGACTCACAAGCTCAAAACATAACCTTAGCCATTCTGGCAAAGGTAATAAATATAATTTAAAAAAATCTACAGGTTCTCAAGTTATGTTGTTGGCCCACATGCAGACTGTCACACCACATCTACTCCACCATGGCATAAGCACTGAAAACATACATTGTAATTTGTATTCCTCATTGGCAAAGGTAATATGTGACTCAGTGTTAACAGCACTATACAATCTGTGCCTTCAAAGTAAAACATTTAGGAAAACAATTGATTTCTTTAGATATTAGCAGGTGTCTTATGGAAATCAAAGGTTATAAATTAACCAATGCTGCAAGCTTAAGTATGGCATTGAACCATAGGATAGGAGTAACAAGAATGCAGTTAAGTTAAAAATTTACCTATTAAAACATATTGATGTTGTTGACAAGGTGTCCTACCATGAAAAAAGGGTACCTTTGGGCATTATTTACTTGCCACTAGTCTAAAGCAAGAAAATTGTTCATCATGTTGAAAAAGCACGTGCCATGTTACTTTTGAGAGAATGACAGATTGCATAGGCTGTCAGATTGCATTCATTACAAAAATATCATGAAAAATGTCATATCTTGACCGTATCTTTTAACTGATAATATGATTCATGTTGTTTATGGTAGGATATTTATTACTACCAGTATGTTTAAGTGTTTTGAAGTGTGAACAGAAATGTGCTCATTGAGACCTTAATAATAATAAATACTAGCCTTGTTGTTAAATTCCCCTCCTCGATCTGTGAGGATTGCTCTGGATGCTCCGTGCCTATAGTAGATCTTAAGGATACATGCGGCCACCTCCTCAGCTGACTTGCTCTTGATTGGGTATGCCTCAACCCACTTGGTGAAGTAGTCCGTACATGTGAAAATGTACCTGTTCCCCCGTGGGGTCTCTGGCAGGGGGCCTGTGAGGTCTATCCCCAACAGGTCCCAGGGGCCTGTCACCTGTGTCAAAATTATGATAAATTATAAATTGTTTACCATTTCATGACTATTTCTGTAAAACATCCTGGACTAAGTTTCAGGACATTGAATACTACAAAGGTTTTATAAGCCCTGTTTCCATTACAAAATTTACTTAACGATACTTTAAGCCTTAGATTAGCCAAAAGAAATATGGAGCCAATTTATAATGCTCTGGACAAGCAAAATGTGTACACAAACAAAAGTAATATAATTTGAACTTTTCACCAAACACAAAGAATGATTTTTATGTCTTATACTGGTGTAACTTTTATAGCTTTGAAAAGGTTATTCAATGTTCAATAGAAAATGTGTTCAAATTCCCCTACAAATGAATAGTACCTTAATTGGGTGGAGCTCTTTCACGCCACTTGGCATCTTCTCTGTCGTCAGGCATGGTCCACAGTTCTTTATCTGTAAAAAAAAGAAAACAAATTTGGGAGGGTAAAGGTATAACATGCCCCTCTCCCCATTTCCTCTATACCGTGTATTCCTCTTATTACCACCGTGAAAAATGGAGGTATAGTTTTTGGTGTGTGTGTGGGTGTCTGTCTGTGTGTGTCCGCATATGTGTGGTCAGCATAACTCCAAAACCTCTGGATGGATCGTATTTGGTATGTGGGTAGGTGTTGGAAAGACAAAGGTCAGGGTCAATTTTGAGCTCCCTGGTGTGTGACCTTGGTACTGCAGCAGAACCTCGATTTTGGTATCTTTTGACCTGGACATGCTATTGTCTTGATATTTTGGCTGCAGATAGCTTATGATGTAAGGAACTACAGGGGCATTCTGGTCAAAATCTTCCAATGAGCATAACGGAACATAGGAACGATAAATTTCCATGATATTTAGCATGCAGGTATATATTCTATATTCTATTCTATATTTACAGTGTTTTCCATTATAGGACTGTGTACTGTACATATGTAATGTGTAGTTTGTGGCAGGTGGAAGATTAGCAGATACCAATCATGCAAGTAATAAATTATTGGATTGTCAACATCACGACCTGGGTAATTTAGTTAAAGGTGTATATAACCACTTATGCATTGTGCATATGTGCAAGTCATTTGCATAATCAGAATAGTTTTACATTCTGTTTTCAGGTATCTGTTTGTTGTGGATGGACCTTTCTTTTTTTTTCGCTCTGTCGGTCCAAATTT
>NC_049984.1:19547973-19550829 GCF_000003815.2 Branchiostoma floridae | reverse complement strand
AATCAATTTGGCGTAGCCTATAGAAAACCACTAACTTATGCGATTCGTTCAAATAAGAACCATATTTGCATAATCAATGAGAGTAATTGTTTTTTGTTCATCCTCATCATTTTGCAACAGTCAACATCCTACACACTTTGTTGGATAATTGAATGCCTTACCCGTGTCTTTATGTCGGTTGACTGGTTTGGCCAGTAAAACCGACACGCGATGGCAGCCAGGGTTTTATCCCTTCCACTGTGGCCACCCATGGCACTTGCATGGAACTGGCGGAACACTTCGTCAGTCTCCCCCTTGCGCAGGACCTTTACATGAAGTACAGACTGACTTTTTTTCTTCTTGTAGCACAGGTCCTCTCCTGCATGTAACAAATACATAACGTTACATGTACATATGGGCATTAGCAATCAACATGAACATGTTATTAAGCCCTCTGTAATGGAGGCCTACGGTGCCCCCTGGATGCGGTTCGGCCCCTGACCTTTCTGGACTGAATCTCCACCTCCATTTCCACATCCCAACTTTCGGACCTAGTGAGAGACTTCTCGGCTTTAAGTAATTTGCTTCTCTCACCGGACTATAACTCGCAGGGGTAAAGCAACCTCAAACTCCCTTTGTAAATATTTTGGATTGTGTTTTGGTTTTTGGAACATTCATGGACTGGGTAAGAAATTAGATGACAGTGACTTTATAAACCATAGGTCTGGGTTTGACTTCTTTTCACTTCTAGAGACCTGGCATACAGGTGAGTTACACTTTCCCGACTTTCATTATTTTAGCAGCACAAGAATTAAGTCTAGAAAAGCTAAGAGTAGTTCTGGTGGTATTGTATTCCTTTTTTAAAAAGCAATTGTTTGTGTATCGCTAAGGAAAAGGCTAACAGACATGTATATTCAAAGATCTCTTCACCAATTATCTGTTAATGCTGGTAAGTTAAGATTGTATAAGAAACTTAAATCTGAGTACAGTATGGAGAGTTACCTATACCACTCAGTTTATGAGCTAAGATCAGCATTATGTAAAATGAGGATAAGTGCTCATTCATTAGAAATAGAGAGGGGCAGGTACAAAAAACTGTTCGTTGTCGAGAGAACGTGTAAATATTGTTCAAGGAAAGCAGTGGAAGATGAACTACATTTCATTTGTCAATGTTCATATTACAATTCCGAAAGAAATAACCTTTTCCTTCAAATCTGCAAAACTTTCCCAAGCTTTTATCACTTTACCGACCAACAAAAATCAATCTTCTTGCTTAAGTCGTCCAACCCCATTATATATGAAAATGTTGGACAATTCATCTTCCACTGCTTACGGAAAAGAAGTCAAACCCATTAGATAGCTTAAGTTAAGTAGAAATAGATTTAGTTTAGACGTTATTCCCTTTTAGTTTATCTATGAATATCATTTCTTTGTTAAGTATGTTTATGTATACCACTTCTACTTTACACTGTATGCAATTAGCCCTCGGGCATGAATTTGCAATAAAGATATAATTAAGTGCAGAAAAGTCTGAATAGTTGACATAAATTACAGAATACACGAAATTGTCAGTTTATCAAAACATCAGCAGGTGAGGTAAATGGATGTGTAAAGCTAAGGGCAAACCCGTCGTACGTGTAACTATGTGATGACTCTACTTGCAAAAACGTAGGCAATTTTTATGAATCCGTAAGTACCACCCCTGTACGCAATCGTACAGAATACGACGGTTGCCCGGGAATATGTGTCCCCATTCACTTCCAGTTTATATAATGTTTTTTCTACAATAGCGGACTTTTTCTACATGAAACTTTCCTGTTTGCGTTATGAGATGTGTCTTCAAGTTGAAAACAAGTCCCAAAGTGCACAATAAGAAAACTTTTTCACTTTCCGACGAGGGGGACCGAAAATCCCCCTTCACCTGTAGGGGTTTTTTTACACCTTAGAGGTTCCTTTAGTCGCCTTCGTGTTATTTGGAAATCCAAATCATTTAGCCTGAAAACCAAGCTCAGACTGTATAACAGCAATGTAAAGTCTGTCCTTCTGTATGGCTCAGAGTGCTGGAGAGTTACAAAGTCAGACATGAAGAAAATTGATGTATTCCACAATAGTTGTCTGTGTAGAATATGTAACATCTACTGGCCAAATAAGATCAGTAATGAAGAACTGTATAGAAAAACGAACACAAGACAGTTGTCTACTTAAATTACCATCAAAAGACTGAAATGGTTGGGCCATGTACTGCGAATGCCAGACGACCGTATTCCCAAAGTTGATCTACACTGGGCCCCTGAGGGGGAGAGAAAACGGGGACGCCCCAAAAACTACATGGAGGCGCACTGTGGCTAAATATCTAGAGGCCATTGGGATCCCCTGGGATGCTGCTCAGTCCCTAGCACAGAACAGACCCCAGTGGAGGAAACTTATCACAGCCACATGGGATGAAGAGGATAAGTAAGTTCACCTGTAGCTATATTATAGTTCATACAATGGCAAAATAGGGGATTTTCTCTTTAAGAAACATTCCTGTTTGCGTTAAGCGGTGTGCCGTCAAGTTTAAACCAAGTTTCTAAGTGAAGCATAGGACGACTTGTGAACTTTCCGATGAGGGGACCGAAGATCCTGGCTACCCGGGAATATGTATTCCCCCTTCAAGTAGGTTCGTACAATGGCGGATATAGGTCTAGCGTGGAGACTTTTCCGTTACGAAACATTCCTAATTGTGTTAAGAGATCTCTCCCCTCTGTCTACAATTCCAATATCGGGCAAAAAAAAAAACTGGGCCACGTCACTAAACGAAATCAGATGTGACAAAGTAACAGGGCGACCTTACCGTAACAATACTATTCTACTCTTTATTGTGCTGATTTGCGTGTC
>NC_049984.1:19543965-19547873 GCF_000003815.2 Branchiostoma floridae | reverse complement strand
ACGTGGTTGACAGTCTGTCAACCACGTGGACACGCAAATCAGCACAATAAATAGTAGAATAGTTCAAGTACTCATGCCCGTAGCCGGGGTGGGGGGGGGGAGGGTCGGAAGAACACGCTCCCACACGCTCAAAGGTCCGCTTTTTCACGCTCGAAGGTCCACTTCTTCATGTCCAAGATTTTTTTTTCAGAGGCATGACTGATTTATATTTTTCACGGATAGGCATTTCATTCAATCTTAGTGAGTCTACCAGCAAAATTTGCCCTAGAAAGTGCATGAAATGGCTTTTCAGAGGGTCCAGATTTCAAAATTTCCCTGGATCTCCATTACGATTTGGTGTCGGACATGGTGAAAATATGTCGGGAGTCGGCCTCAAAGACTTATGCCAGAAGCCTTGCGTATTCTAATAGAAATTCCATTTAACTGCCAGCGAATTTTGCCCGTCAACATGCAGGAAATGGCGTTTCAGAGGGTCAAAAATTTCAATTTTTTCCAGGGGAGCATGCCCCCGGACCCCCTAGATTGTTCACGCCGAAGTCTCAATGGTCCCACAAGTACTAGTACTAAAAAGAACTCCCCCCCCCCCAACCCCAAACAAAATCCTAGCCACGGGCATGAGTACAAAATTGATGTAAAAAGTAATACTATGGACATCGATCTGGACATAATTAATCGTTCTTTTAGTCACCCAGACTCCGTCGACCTTGCGTCTTATGGATTAGTACGCGGTGAGAATGAAACTATTAATTTTTAACGTCAAGTTTTGTGTGTTTGATGTATGTCAAGGAAGGCATCACATGCACTGGAATGGTACATAAGTACGAACTTCACGTACTTGTCATTCAATAACTCAAGCCACTGAAAAAGCAACGAAACCGGTCTACTGGGTGACAGGTTGAATAAAGGTTATAAACGGGAACTAAGCGTCCTCAGACGTCTTACTGAGCTGGGACGGCTGCGCGGTGCTAAAGACAAGGAATGAGTCCATTCAACTTTACAAAGTCAACGTTCGATGTTTGATGATTCCACAACGTCTTGTATGTGTTCAGGAAACGCAACACTTACCTTCCACACAAAACTTCTTAGCCTTCCTTCTAAAGGATTTCTTGTTCTTGGTGGTGCTCACATTTTCTGGGAACTTGCCCGACAAGATGAATTTCTTGATATCGTCGTAGAAGTCGGGATCCATCACTTACGGAAATTGAACACGCACTCCCTTTCTGAGTTCCTCGAGTCTCTCGAACCTCTCTGATTGAGAGACCAGATGAGACTGACCCTTTGTAATCTGTCTCTGTTTCTCATCCCTAACCCCACGGGAATTACAAAATAAGACTGTGGTTGGTCCAGAATCACATTTAATGTCCTTCATTAATCATTTTCAAGCGTTGTACCCCCCCCCCCCCCAGGTGTATACGATTAGAGTCCTAGTTGTTACACGAAGAAATTGATTTTGCAATACCACAGAAAACAAGAGTTCGCGGTATCTCCAAGTTCCAGGTACATTAGCAATTTACTGTGGAAATCTTGAAAGTAAGAGTTCGTGGCAAGTTCACTATACGTAAGTCTACAGTGTAAAGGAATACCATACATGTTATCTCCAAGATCAAAGTAATTCCACCCAAACCATAAAAACAAATCCAATATATAGAAACAATGCATGTGTGAACCAAAGTGTAGTAGAGGGAAATTAAGAAGGAGAACATATCTAGAAATGTACATAGCCTGTGGACCACTCCGTCATCCCAGGCTTTCGCCTGTGTATCAAACATCATTCAATCATTCATTCATTCATTCATGCATTCATTAATTCATGCATTCATACCATCCATCATCCATCCATCCATCCATTCATTCATTCATTCATCCAATTTTTTATGATTGACTCTGTAACAGCATAACGTTTTCACATCTGTTCCAAGACAATGGTGCAGTGATTCCCACGCCCTATTTGGCACGTAATCCAATATCCAAAGTAAATCATGTCGCCACGCTGGAGACAGGACAAATATATAAATAAACGTCATTTGAATGAATGAAGACCTTTATTGTACGTTTCTGCTTACAAGCTAAGTATACATTTCAAGATGATAGGCATAATGATATGATAATGTCGGCGATAAAATTGTCAGTTAAAAATTGAGTCAACCGATCACCTTCACCACCCACTGTTTTGATAATGTAGATTGAACCGTCCCATGTCATTGGATAGAAAGATTGTGACTTTTCGCTGTCTAAAAAGTTTCTGCCGGTTATGTGTCTCCCTTCCTACAGCTTGTTCTATATGATCCGGCCAAATTAACCCCTACCTACCTACCTACCTACCTACCTAGTCCCTTGACCTCCAGGTCGTTGGGGGGACAAGGTAGACATGAAGATCGAGAGTTGCCGAAAATTAACCCCTAAGTACTGTATTTTAATGAAACATTCGTTCTTGTGTTAAGAGAGTGCTGTTTGTGTCCTCAAGTGACAAGTTAAAAACAAAGTTGTCCATATAATTGAAGATTTCAAAAATTCCTCCTTGACGAACAGATGTAATTGAGCACATCTTTGTCAAGTAGATAGATAGAACCCTAGGTTGTAGAGTACTGCCTCGCCAACCGATGTCATTTATGTCGCACGAGGACCAGTGTTTCAGCATATGGTATTTGTTTAAAGGTAACATCCCTCTCCCTGAACCGTGAAATTTGAAGAATGAAGTCAGGCCACGTTGACAGTGATAGATGAACCGTAAAATTAGCTATAATTTACATCATGGCTAAACACTTGCTTTATTGTACACCGGGCCCGTTGAGGTGGACTGGGGATGTGAGGCGCCCTTTCTAAATTTATCTGAACCTCGCGGTCAGGAGCTGAAAGGCGGGTAGCCCACTGTCGCTTCCCTGTCAAGTACGCCTACGATGTGTTTGTCTCTCTTGTTTTCGATTAGCATAATATCGGGATAGCGTTTTCGCAAAACTTGTTCACATTCTGATAATGGATCCGAAACGGCTAAACGGGAATATGTCCCGTTATATAACAGGATAAACAAGCAGTGCATGTGTGCGGTATGAATGCTGTAATTCCTGTTTTTTTTAACCGTATAATAATAATAATAATATCGGGTGTATTTTGCAGCCAGTAGGTACCCAAAGTGAGGGTAATGAGGCTGTTTAACGTGGTCGAGGCACCTCCTCGAGCACGGGACCCCCAATTTACGTCCGGACGTCCCTCCCGGAAGATGATTTCGTGGAAAGCTTCGTGAGGCTACAGCCATCCGGTCGTCCTTGGTTGGTCACGGCCCCCATCCAAGAACTGACCGGACCGTCGCGTTGCTTAACTTCCGAGATCGAGGAATCGGGTGTACCAACGCACCACGCGGCCGTAGCACCTTTTTTTATGGTAATGCCTGTAAAATGAACTTATCATTACGGATAACATGTAATTCCTCGACTTTTTTTACGCGCACCTATCGCCACCGTAAACATTTAGTCGCGAGAAGGATTTCAAGTTTCTCAAACCATGAAAGTTTGGTACAGAGAAGTAACTTGGCTGCATCTCGCGCCAAGACAAGAGGTGAAGGGTCATTTTTTTTTATTTTGTGGCACTTTGCGCGGCATAATTTATGATAATTACGAGTCGTCTGCTGGTTTGTTTTTAGTTGCATTGTTTTCGTGTATCTGGCTTCAATTTCGTTGTTTAAGCCAAAATGAATCAGTTACCGCTTAAAGAGGTACACGAGGAGATTTTTACTAACGATTCAGGCGCTGAACACCCTTCTTCGAGCGAAGATTCAGGGGAAGAGGCGCAAGAAGTTCTTTAAACTTAAAGGGACAAGGAGCACATGACCGCCCTGCGCTCGGGGACGTACAACTCCCGGTGGCACGCGCCGAACAGCTGCCGTTTATTTACTCTCCAAGCAGAGGTTGAGT
>NC_049984.1:19535210-19540312 GCF_000003815.2 Branchiostoma floridae | reverse complement strand
GTACCGTTTATTCCCAAGTGAGACTTTCCCCAGCCTCCAAATGCTTTTATAGCAGCGAGGGGTTTTATTGACCCGGTAAATCGATTTTTATTCGTTAATTAATTTGACATTTTTGTTATCTCTATCTACTGCACGTGAAACTCTACTTCGTAAAATTAATTCGATATATGTTTATTTCTATTTTTCGGCTACTTAGTTCTAAGTGTGGGGATTATTTTTCATGAGTAAAATAAAAATCACCTTTAGATTTTCATTTTGCCCTTTGCTTTATATTATATTGATATTCATTTCATCAACATTGTCGTACTTACTTCGATATTGTACTTTTAGTAAAAGTTTTACTGCACAAGTGCAGCACAAAGGGTAGTCCACAGCCATAAACGTACCTGTTATGATACTTGTATGCATTTTCTTCTTCAGATGTGTTAGCTAACATTGTCAAGACCAGTCAGCAATTTTGTAGTCTATAACGAGGCATCTGTGGTGGTGCTAGTCAGTGTTGTGCTAATAATGTTAGAAAATGTACTTTTTATTGCTTTTTATAACTTAATTACCTTCGTACGTAGTTAATGTTATTACTGTGTTATAGAACTAGCAAGACAGTACATGTTGTAAACTTTCAGTTGATGTGTAAGAAAGTAGTGTAGTGTTTGTTATAAAGCTACAGAAAGATGCTTATTTCGAATAGAACACATTTCCTGCTGAAATGTCAGTTCAGTGCCGGTGACAGTCAAAGGCCATAAATTCACCTGCAGTGATACCTGGGTGAATTGTTTTTGTTACACATGTGACTCTGATGTAGTCAGCATATCTTAGCAATGCTGTAACAGTCGTACTACTTTTAGTATGGTTCAGATACTGTAACTGCAGAAAAGTTATCACAAGAATGTGTTTTATTACCTTATTGCCCTTGTTGTACATTATTGATGACTCTGGGTAACATTTGTCAGACATTTGCAAACAGTAGCTTTCTATTGATGTATAACATTGTTGTGTAACGCTACGGTACCCAGTTCTGCTTTAACGTCCTTAAATATCAAAATAATCAAGCAGAAATAATGTTCGATCGCTGGATCCTTTGTTCTTGTATACAGTTTATTCACATAGACAATGCCAACACAAACAGAGCTATCATTGACTATATAACACCGATAATACCAAACTAATGACAAGTTACCAGGACATTAATACTTCAGGACGTTATTACATTTGGACATTATTACGTTAGGACATTGCGTTGTGTTAACTACAGAACAGACTTACTTCAGACAAGTGCCACCGGTCACACGGACTGACCTCCTTGCACGGATGGACTACATCTTTGGTCCCGACATAGTAACTCCTGACCAAAGAAGACAGGAAGTCTTCCTACACAATATTAGTCACAACATTCCAAAGTATCTGGTCATAAGACAATGTCCATACAAGGAACCAAGGGCTCCTCTGTACCAAATATGGGCATTGTCTATCTTGTCCTACGTCACATCCCAACACTGGGAATGCCCTCCCCTACTGGGACTTGACCTAGATAAGTTACCTATTATCAGTCAGGCCACAGGTCTGGCCTGTTCCAGGAACTAACCATCGACTATAATGTCTTGTACTCGCTTCCTGTTACCTACAGCTAAATCATATTTCTCTATATTTTAACGTATTAAGTATACTTCCATATTTTCTATCCGTTAACGGTTAAGTTGGGTTACGTTGGAGAGAAGTAGCTATTCAAGGGCAATGTAAACGGAGTGCCCATTCTTTCAATAGTGTGAAAAAAGCCAAGCACAGGGAGGGTGAATGAATACAAGCATGACAAGAGTTAAATTAAACCATAATTTTTTCTTTCTTTTGAATTCGTTCCAGACTAATCAACGTGTTATATGCTAAAGGTGTAATTGTATGAAGGCGGGTACACTTGTAAAATATATTTTTTTGGAGGTGGGGATAATCATTCCAATTGAAGCCGAAATTTCGGTCTCTTCAGGTGGAAGTAATCAAGACTTCCCATGTTTTTCTAACTTGTCACTTTTAAACACACATGAAAACAACTGAAAGAGAAACTATTTGATATGTACAAAGAAGATTGGACTTCTGCCATATGGCTAACGCCCAAACTTAGCACTTACAGATGCCTATTGTACAGAATATTATGTCACAATGAACCTTTATAAAAGCCAAAGATCTCTTTGTGGGCAGTTTACGAACAGGAATACTACCACTGAATATTAAAACCGGACGGTACCAGGCTTCAAAGTGTACCATTAAAGACTTTTGGACTTTCCGATGAGGCGACCGAGAATCCCGGCTACCCGGGAATACTAGTATGTAACCTGGTACTCTTCCTCACCGACACCTCTGCCTCTGTAAGGTGAGAATACTATATCATTAGATATAATTTAGATGTGCGGTATTACATTTCTATGGTGTTTTGATAAGTATTGTGTTACATTTAATTCTAATGTTGTCATTGATATTCTTTTCAGTTATACTCATTACATCATATATGATTTCGTATTCATTTGTCACCATTGGGAAGGAATATGCAACAAATCTTATTATCATCATTATTGTTATTATAATCGACAATATCATTATAGTTACAAGACAATGTAATCAAATGAACAAAGACAGATATTTCGACAACTTGAACAGCTCCAAAATACATTGTATCACATATAATTTAAAAATTCAATGCCTGGCAATACCTCCATCGGGTGTCGTTAAACTTCTTTTGGATGCTGCCGGTGTTATGGATGTTGGCATGGTCCACAGTTCTTTATCTGTAAAAAAGAAAACAAATTTTGGAGGGTAAAGTTATAACATGCACCTCTCCCCATTTCCTTAAGGTATTCCTCTTATTACATTTTGTTTTCAGATATAAGTTTGAAAAGTTGTGGATGGACCTTTCTAAAATTTGGTATATTGGAAGGTGTTGTTAAAACGAAGAAATTAATCATTATATTATTTTATATGTAGATAGCTCTTGGGTGTTGGCTCAGCTTTTCTTAAGTTACACAGTCCAATTTGGATTGAAGAATAAAATATCAAAGAAGAGATTGACGAATCAACAAGCCTTTTACAGTAAGATCAATGATGGGGAATACAATCATGTAACTAAGGATGAACATAGTCCAGGACAATCAAGCAAATTAGGGCCTCATTTGTATGATAGATGATAAAATGCCACAAAAGCCTTCTTTGCTTAGAAAAACCTTTCATACTTGTGTTACGTGCTATGGCCACACCAAAAAATAGGTGTTTCTTTTCTCTAGAAATACAAATTCAACAAATCAATTTGGCGTAGCCTATAGAAAACCACTAACTTATGCGATTCATTCAAATACGAACCATATTTGCATAATCAATGAGAGTAATTGTTTCGTTCATCCTCATCATTTTGCAACAGTCAACATCCTACACACTTTGTTGGATAATTGAATGCCTTACCCGTGTCTTTATGTCGGTTAACTGTTTTGGCCAGTAAAACCGACACGCGATGGCAGCCATTGTTTTGCTTATTCCTCTGTGGCCACCCATGGCACTTGCATGGAACTGATGGAACACTTCGTCAGTCTCCCCCTTGCGCAGGACCTTTACATGAAGTACAGACTGACTTTTTCCTTTCTTTATTTTCTTTTTGTAGTACAGATCCTCTCCTGCATGTAAAAAATACATAACGTTACATGTACATATGGGCATTAGCAATCAACATGAACATGTTATTAAGTGATGATGTTATTAAGTGCAGAAAAGTCTGAATAGTTGACATGAATTAAAGAATACACGAAATTGTCAGTTTATCAAAACATCAGCAGGTGAGGTAAATGGATGTGTAAAGCTAAGGACAAACCCGTCGTACGTGTAACTATGTGATGACTCTACTTGCAAAAACGTAGGCAATTTTTATGAATCCGTAAGTACCACCCCTGTACGCAATCGTACAGAAAACGACTTATTTTGGAGCACGCAGACCGCCGTAGCACATGTGATGCAGAATTTTCTCTCCGTCCGGGCTACTGATTCGCCCCCATCCCCGAAGAGGGAAGAAATTATTGCTAGAATTAATGAGCGCGCTGATGTCATCCATGAAATTGACTTGCTGTGGCCTTAAGAAACATTCCTTTTTGCGTTAAACGGTGAGCCGTCAAGTTTAAAACAAGTTTCTAAGTGAAGTCAGTGAAGCATTGGACGACTTTCCGATGAGGGGACCGAAAATCCTGGCTACCCGGGAATATGTATTCCCCCTTCAAGTATTTCGTACAATGGCGAATATAGGTCTAGCGTGGGGACTTTTTTGTTACGAAACATTCCTAATTGTAAGAGATGTGTATTGAAGCAAAAACAAGTTTCAAAGTGGAGCATAGGAAAACTTGTTGACTTTTGACTTTGTTGACTTTCCGATGAGGTGACCAAAAAGCCCGAAAAGCTACGTAGTACGTCACATCTACTACCCGGGGCCCGGCCGAGCTGTTTGCGGAAACGAAAAATTTACACAATGCATTTTGTTGAATTATTTTCATTCCGTTTTGTGTTGTTGTTGTCTTTTATATCATACTTATTGTTCCAGAAAGCTGTCCGGCCGGACCTCTTTGTGACCTGAGCCTTACCCGGGAATATGACACCCCCCCCCCCCCTGCAACCCCCTTTCTACAATTCCAACATCGTTTATTGATTCTTTTCAGAATAATCCGTGTTTGTTTTCAGTAAGTGTGTTTTGTGTCTTCATGTGACACATTGAGAAAGGTTTAAAAGTGCATCATAAGAATTAAGACGTGTTCATTTTCTAAAATCAAGGCTACGTAGGTTACCCCGTGAATTTCTACCTATGAAACATTCTTGTTTGTCTTTGGAGACTACGTGTCGTGTTTTTCACTGACAAGTTGAAAACAGGTTTCAAAGTGGAGCATAGGAAGATGATGAGGAGATCGAAAATACCGACGGAGCCCCCCCAGGAATATGCGTCCCTCCCCTATGTCCACGGATCCATCTTTCTACAATTCCAACATTCCAAAAGAAAAACTGGGCCACGTCACTAAACGAAAACAGATGTTACAGCGACCCTTCTGTAACAAATACTGTTTATTGTTTTTTTATCTATTTATTTCTAA
>NC_049984.1:19533526-19535110 GCF_000003815.2 Branchiostoma floridae | reverse complement strand
AGGAAACGCAACACTTACCCTCCAAGCAGAAGGTTTTAGTCATCCTATGAAAGGATCTCTTCTTCCTCTTGCTGTCCACATTTTCAGGGAACTTGCCCGACAAGATGAATTTCTTGATATCGTCGTAGAAGTCGGGATCCATCACTTACGGAAATGGAACACGCACTCCCTTTCTGAGTTCCTGGAGTCTCTCGAACCTCTCTGATTGAGAGACCAGATGAGACTGACCCTTTGAAATCGGTCTCGGTTTCTTATCCCTAACCCCACGGGAATGACTGTGGTTGGTCCAGAATCACATTTAATGTCCTTCATTAATCATTTTCAAGCGTTGTACCCCCCCCCCCCCCCAGGTGTATACGATTAGAGTCCTAATTGTTACACGAAGAAATTGATTTTGCAATACCACAGAAAACAAGAGTTCGCGGTATCTCCAAGTTCCAGCTGGTACATTAGCAATTTTACTGTGGGATTTTGGAAAGCAAGAGTTCATGGCAAGTTCACTATACGGAAGTCTACAGTGTTAAGGAATACCATACATGTTATCTCCTAGATGAAAGTAATTTGACCAAAAACATGAAACCAAATCCAATATAACGTCATCATTAATCTGTAATATATTCAGTGAGGGGGACAGAAAATCCCAGTAAAATGTGTCCCCATTCACCTGTAATACATTCAGCGAGGGGACAGAAAATCCTAGGAAAATGTCTACCCATCCATATGTTATAGTACTTATACATTAAGCGAGGGGACAGAAATTCCTAGGAAAATGTGTACCCATTCTCGTAATACATTAAGCGAGGGGACTGAAAATCCCGGGAAAATGTGTCCCCATTCTCGTAATACTTTAAGCGAGGGGACTGAAAATCCTAGGAAAATGTGTCCCCATTCACCTGTAACACATTAAGGGAGGGAACAGAAAATCCTAGGAAAATGTGTACCCATTCTCGTAATACATTAAGCGAGGGGACTGAAAATCCCGGGAAAATGTGTCCCCATTCTCGTAATATTTTAAGCGAGGGGACTGAAAATCCTAGGAAAATGTGTCCCCATTCTTGTAATACATTCGGTGAGGGGACAGAAAATCCTAGGAAAATGTGTCCCCATTCTTGTAATACATTCGGTGAGGGGACAGAAAATCCTAGGAAAATGTGTACCCATTCATATGTTGTAGTACTTATACATTCAGCGAGGGGACAGAAATTCCTAGGAAAATGTGTCCCCATTCTTGTATTACATTAAGCGAGGGGACAGAAAATCCTAGGAAAATGTGTACCCATTCTCGTAATACACATTAAGCGAGGGGACTGAAAATCCCGGGAAAATGTGTCCCCATTCTCGTAATACTTTAAGCGAGGGGACTGAAAATCCTAGGAAAATGTGTCCCCATTCTTGTAATACATTCGATGAGGGGACAGAAAATCCCAGTAAAATGTGTCCCCATTCACCTGTAATACATTCAGCGAGGGGACAGAAAATCCTAGGAAAATGTCTACCCATCCATATGTTATAGTACTTATACATTAAGCGAGGGGACAGAAATTCCTAGGAAAATGTGTACCCATTCTCGTAATACATTAGGTG
>NC_049984.1:19445613-19533135 GCF_000003815.2 Branchiostoma floridae | reverse complement strand
CATTCAGCGAGGGGACTGAAAATCCTAGGAAAATGTGTCCCCATTCTCCTGTAATACATTAAGCGAGGGGACTGAAAATCCTAGGAAAATGTGTCCCTCATTCACCTGTTTTAGTACTTATACATTAAACGAGGGGACAGAAAATCCTAGGAAAATGTGTACCCATTCTCGTAATACATTCGGTGAGGGGACAGAAATTCCTAGGAAAATGTGTCCCCATTTCTTGTAATACAATTCAGCGAGGGGACTGAAAATCCCGGGAAAATCTGTCCCCATTCTCGTATTACTTTTAACGAGGGGACTGAAAATCCTAGGAAAATGTGTCCCCATTCTTGTAATACATTCAGCGAGGGGACAGAATTCCTAGGAAAATGTGTACCCATTCTCGTAATACATTCGGGGAGGGGACAGAAAATCCAAGGAAAATGTGTCCCCATTCACCTGTAACACATTAAGCGAGGGAACAGAAAATCCTAGGAAAATGTGTACCCATTCTCGTAATACATTAAGCGAGGGGACTGAAAATCCCGGGAAAATGTGTCCCCATTCTCGTAATATTTTAAGCGAGGGGACTGAAAATCCTAGGAAAATGTGTCCCCATTCTTGTAATACATTCGGTGAGGGGACAGAAAATCCTAGGAAAATGTGTCCCCATTCTTGTAATACATTCGGTGAGGGGACAGAAAATCCTAGGAAAATGTGTACCCATTCATATGTTGTAGTACTTATACATTCAGCGAGGGGACAGAAATTCCTAGGAAAATGTGTCCCCATTCTTGTATTACATTAAGCGAGGGGACAGAAAATCCTAGGAAAATGTGTACCCATTCTCGTAATACACATTAAGCGAGGGGACTGAAAATCCCGGGAAAATGTGTCCCCATTCTCGTAATACTTTAAGCGAGGGGACTGAAAATCCTAGGAAAATGTGTCCCCATTCTTGTAATACATTCGATGAGGGGACAGAAAATCCCAGTAAAATGTGTCCCCATTCACCTGTAATACATTCAGCGAGGGGACAGAAAATCCTAGGAAAATGTCTACCCATCCATATGTTATAGTACTTATACATTAAGCGAGGGGACAGAAATTCCTAGGAAAATGTGTACCCATTCTCGTAATACATTAAGCGAGGGGACTGAAAATCCCGGGAAAATGTGTCCCCATTCTCGTAATACTTTAAGCGAGGGGACTGAAAATCCTAGGAAAATGTGTCCCCATTCTCGTAATACTTTAAGCGAGGGGACAGAAAATCCTAGGAAAATGTGTCCCCATTCAACTGTTATACATTCAGCGAGGGGACAGAAATCCTAGGAAAATGTGTCCCCATTCTCGTAATACTTTAAGCGAGGGGACTGAAAATCCTAGGAAAATGTGTCCCCATTCTTGTAATACATTCGGTGAGGGGACAGAAAATCCTAGGAAAATGTGTCCCCATTCTTGTAATACATTCGGTGAGGGGACAGAAAATCCTAGGAAAATGTGTACCCATTCATATGTTATAGTACTTATACATTCAGCGAGGGGACAGAAATTCCTAGGAAAATGTGTCCCCATTCTTGTACAGTCAAACCTGCCCAAGACGACCACCAGGGGGACCGGAAAAAAACGGTCGATTTGGACAGGTGGTCGCTGAGAAGAGTATCGACTCAAAACATGCCTGATGCAAAGTACATTGTATAAATGGTTTCCGTTGTGTTTAATGGCAAATAGCAAGCATACTGCACGCACGCAAAGAAGCGAGGACTTTAATGTCAAATACAACACGCACACTGTAAATTGTAAATTTAACCCCAAGCTTTTATCGAGCTTTTATACGATGTACAGTGTTTTAAAGAAGTATTTGTACACTAACGTTTTAGACAGTAAGGGAACTTTGATGCTGTCAGTTACTATACAAGCCTTTATGCGTCGCTATATTCTTGATCTGAAATAACTACGGATCACCTTTCGAATTCGATGCCCGGTACGTCCCGATAGCGCACTTACCCACGGGTGAATGCACAGTACAGTTGGACAAAATCACTCACATGTACAGATCTTTCTTAAAAAGGTATGAGCTACACAGATCTTTCTTTAAAAAGTATGAGGCTATATACGTTTCAGCATTCGTTCACTTTATAATGATAAAGTTTTAAAAAAAAACTTCTGTAACAACTAAAGTCGGATTTTCTTACAACGATTTCGGCACAAAATCGCGCTAGTTATCATCAAAAATCGATGAAAACCTCAATTTTGAAAATGATGCGGTCGTTATAGGTCCCAATTTGGGCCGGTCGCGGTCGCGTTGGCCAGGTGGTCGTTGAGAAAAGGTCGCTTAATGCTTACGTCAATGGGAAAAAAAAATCGGGACCGAGAAAAAGCGGTCGAAATGGCCAGGTGGTCGCTGAGAAGAGGTGGTCGCTCGGGCAGGTTTCACTGTATTACATTAAGCGAGGGGACAGAAAATCCTAGGAAAATGTGTACCCATTCTCGTAATACATTCGGTGAGGGGACAGAAAATCCTAGGAAAATGTGTCCCCATTCACCTGTAACACATTAAGCGAGGGAACAGAAAATCCTAGGAAAATGTGTACCCATTCTCGTAATACATTAAGCGAGGGGACTGAAAATCCCGGGAAAATGTGTCCCCATTCTCGTAATACTTTAAGCGAGGGGACTGAAAATCCTAGGAAAATGTGTCCCCATTCACCTGTAACACATTAAGCGAGGGAACAGAAAATCCTAGGAAAATGTGTACCCATTCTCGTAATACATTAAGCGAGGGGACAGAAAATCCCGGGAAAATGTGTCCCCATTCTCGTAATACTTTAAGCGAGGGGACTGAAAATCCTAGGAAAATGTGTCCCCATTCTTGTAATACATTCGGTGAGGGGACAGAAAATCCTAGGAAAATGTGTCCCCATTCACCTGTGACACATTAAGCGAGGGGACAGAAAATCCTAGGAAAATGTGTACCCATTCATATGTTATAGTACTTATACATTCAGCGAGGGGACAGAAATTCCTAGGAAAATGTGTCCCCATTCTTGTAATACATTAAGCGAGGGAACAGAAAATCCTAGGAAAATGTGTCCCCATTCAACTGTTATACATTCAGCGAGGGGACAGAAATCCTAGGAAAATGTGTACCCATTCTCGTAATACATTGAGCGAGGGGACTGAAAATCCCGGGAAAATGTGTCCCCATTCTCGTAATACTTTAAGCGAGGGGACTGAAAATCCTAGGAAAATGTGTCCCCATTCTTGTAATACTTTAAGCGAGGGGACTGAAAATCCTAGGAAAATGTGTCCCCATTCACCTGTAACACATTAAGCGAGGGGACAGAAAATCCTAGGAAAATGTGTACCCATTCATATGTTATAGTACTTATACATTCAGCGAGGGGACAGAAATTCCTAGGAAGATATGTCCCCATTCACCCGTATTGTATTTATTTGTTTTAGAAACATGCAAATTAGTGTCAAGAGATGTATTTTCAAGTCGAGAAGCATGTTTTAAATATGACCACAGTAATAGCAGTTTACTTTTCGTTAAGGGGACATTAATCCCGAATACCTTTGGGGATATGTTTACTTGAAATCCCTACAAATGCCAAACTAATGAGCCTTTTTGTTCACTTAGCGTTCATATTTTTAATGTTGTATTCCGAAATATGTCTTTAAGATGTCTTCAAAAGAATAGCCATAGGAAGATCTGGGGGGACCGAAAATCTAATTTGCCCGTGAAAATGGGCCACCCATCTTTCAATTCCTACAAAAAGTATGTTGGTTTTTTAGACATTCACGTTAAAGATGTGCGTTACATTGAAAAACAGCTTTCGATGTTAAAATATAGCATATAATAGTCTTTGTTGCTGTGGGCCTTCGTACTTTTAGACCACGCCCACCAGCTTTAAATTGGACCAATGGGAGGAGGGGGACTGATTTTCCTGGGGGGACACATAATCCTGGAACACCGGCGCCTCTCCGTTCTCTGATATCCCCGTCAGCTGGGCAGGGAAGGCCCACAGTGGGAGATCGGGTAACCACCGTAATTAAGGTATAATTAACTTGTTACCAAAAATATAGGTTAACTATTGGATATTGATTATGTGCTAGACTCGACTTTAACGTAAGATGGCTCAACATTGTAACCCGGGCGGAGCCATATGATTGATAGACACATTCGTCTGTTTCCCACGTCCGATAACTCGGTCACCGTGGAAGGAATGTTATAGAGCCTCGGACCGGCTGGCAGATGAGTTGATGAATAGGTTAGTAACCACGCCCTGTCCATAGTTACCGATCGATGATGTAACCCACGTAGAAAACTCCAATGTTAGCGAAACTTCGGGACGTTTCCCGTCTGAAACATGGCAGAATTGTTGTACGAAGATGTGCTCATAGTTTAGGATATTACTATGGTGATTGACAGAAGTCGGATTCAAACGTTTTGATGAATTCTTGGGTGATGTGTAGTGGTCTAGCGTAATCAGCAAAACAACGAAGATCACAAAGAATACAGTAAACAGAGAAATCCAAACAAAGGCCAAGACAATATTCTGGGCCACAGAACTTGTGTGGGCAGCTGGTTTCCGGGAGGTCCTTTGTTTTCTTTGGTTTGTTCGTCTTTCAAAAATCATGCAAAACATGTATCATATACCATGCTTGCCTGTCATTCTGATTGTGGTACCAGATTCAACTCGCCTCACAACGACGCTGTCACTGGGATGTTGATGGAGTTTGTCAGGGACTCAGGGGTGGAGTTGGCGGACAACATTGTCAGAAGTAAGAATTTTATTGTTCTCGAGCTCGTTTAACCTGCACCCCTCTTGTCAATGCTTTTTGTGTTAACAGTACAGAAATAATCATGAACTGGTCTAAAACTATTGCTTACAGGCCTTTTTTCACATCAGCTCAGTCAATGTCGCTCTTCTCACATTGTCTCCTTTACCATGACAGAAGCTTGCAACCGGGTGCTCAAACGCTGAGGATGTTCCTCAGAGGTGCTGTAGAATATGGACTCCCAAGCAGAATACGCACGGATAAGGGCTCTGGAAACAACGAGGTTGGACGATCTATGGTTCGGCTGAGATGGAAGGACACAGCGCTCACAGAAAAGGAACATCGGTCCATAATGCAAGGATCGAACGTTTTTGCGTACCATGCGACACGAGGCAAGGGACGAGTCTATGGAACTTTTCGCTTCATTTCAATTTAAGGGAATATTGGACCCATCTTCTCCTATTGAGATTTTAGCTCTCCATTTTGCTTATCTTACACATCATAAATTCTAGAGTTTTAGATCATCTTTTAATAACAAACCAATACGGACGGCAGAAAACAAGTCCCAAAACAAACTCAGATACATTAGGTTCGAAACAAATCGACACCTCGATTGTTGAACAGTACAATGGCCAGCCGCGGAACAGTCTAGCTGCTGTCACCAGAAAGTCCGATGTTTTCAGCCTGAAAAACTGATAGGCGACTTCTGCCGTGTGATGAAGACAGTCAAGTCAAAGATTTCTAAGATTTAAAAAAAAGCACGAGTTGCCCACAGGACAGACCTACCATCCAGCCTGTCGTAACTTCCTTGGGCAGGTTCCTTTAACTGCATGTATTCTGTACCTGTATTTATTGGAATGTCTTAAGTTACGGGCCAATAAGCAGCTTCCCTACTTCGTAACAGAAAATAACCACGCAACAAATCATCTCAAGCACACAACAGATACTGTCCCAGACTACGAACAAGAATTCAGCAATATTATGAATGAGAGCCTAAAGCGTAAGGTGTTTTGTAGTGTGTACTACCACAAGCATCTCGAGCCGAGTCTTAATACCAAGTAAAAAAGATGCAGTTCAAGGCCGAATCAACCCTCGTCACCTTGGCAACACAGGCTCAACCAAACCTCTCCCTGTACTAAACCTTGATCAGTAACATATGAGAAGGGAGTATATCGTTCTTGCCTCGAGAGTCCTGCCCAGGCATCTGAAGGAGTTCCTTCACCCAGGGGGTAAGGAGGACTATCTTATCCAGGCTAGCTGAAAAGACTCAAAAGGGAAGAGTCGCCAAAAGAGGGCTAGGATAGTGTATGAGACTGACACCCCAACACTGGTATAAGATACTGCAAGATATTACAAAAAAGGCCCAAAAAATTCAAGGGTTCACTAGAAGTGAAAGAAGGATTTTGATCAATGCCTGGTTAGGGGAGGTATGTTATGAACCCACTGTGAACCATGTGACCATTCCTACTGAAACCCCCTATTTTAGAAGTAGACTAGTCCTGTGAGGCTGTGATCTCATTCCATGAGTTGGAGTCCTGGGAGTAACAAAGTTATGTAGCTCAGTTCCCGACGTTTGGTCTCAATGTATCTGCATCAGTAGCCCTACCATCGGTTCTCAACACTAACAATCAATTTTATGTTGTTCATCATAGGTTCAACCGGTGGTATATAGGAAATATGCCATTCGGATGGAAGACGCCATTGGTTCCCCTCGCTAGAGCCATAGAAGGGATTTTTCAGGAAGAAGACCCTGATAGTGCGCCAGACTGGAGTGAGGACAGCTTATGGGGACAAGTCACCCAATACTTGGGAAATGGCAACACCTACAATAACAGAAGGCGTCTTAAAATCTTCTGGCGCAGACATCGACGAGAGATCGAAAGATTGACTAAGAAGGTATGAGTAAGAAACAATAATTGTGACGATCTACAGATCAAATATATATATATATATATATATATATATATATATATATATATATATATATATATATATATATATATATATATATATATATATTCTTGAAAAACTGTATAAAGAAAATATTTAGCATCAATATCCTGTGATAATAGTAGTTCAAGCGTGAAGAGTGAATTACTTGTCCTTAGAGGAGTCTAATTCATTTTCTTTCATAGGTACACATTTCCTTCTAATGTCCATGACTTCATACTATATTATTGTTCTGTCCCAATTATCCATTCAAAGATAATTATTTTGTATTTTCATTAAAAGAGATATTCATTGAACACACTTATATGTCACTTGCAGGGGCTTCGACGCGCTCCTCCAGGTACCTACTACGTGTACAGCAGCGAGCTGGTGAACGTCTGAGTGAGTGCTACCCGTCTGGCGACGACGTTGCGTGGCTGCTGACCAACAGGAACAACAGGCCAACCGTGGACGTGTCCGATTTGTTTGTGGACAAGCCTTGAACAACAGGCTCCACCACCATTGTTCTTGGACTCTCTTCGCTTAGAAGTATTAGTTTTTCTTAGGTTTTAGACATGTAGTAACATATGCGTAAAAGCTATTTTTCAAGTAACTGAATATAATTTTGGAAGAGGCAGATGCAGAAGACACGCAAGCTACCGGCTTGTGCAAAGAGCTACGTAACTGAAGTTTGCTTGCGTACAACACATGTTGGAAGACGTCTTCGAGCAGCTTTAACGGAGTAGGTGAGGCCCTAGTTTGTCCTCGACACCAATGTGGTCGTGGACAACGATTAGGCCACCCTCTTTCCCTTCAGCCAAAGTGAGGACCGGCGTCTCAAAACAAAGCTTAAGTTATTCTTCAATAGCAAAAGCTAGTGTAAAATGTTTTCTTAATAGAAAATAGTCCACTTATCGTCAACCAGGTCTATGTACCTATGACATTTCCTGAAATAAAAAGTAAAAAAATACATATTCTGTGATAGGCAAATTGATTCACGTTATAATTAGGTAAGTGCACAGGTTTGCACAAGGCACCTTACAGTCGACTGGAAATTATTGGCTATGAAAAAGTTTAAGAAGTCAGTGTACATGTATATTTTCCCCATGTTGCCATCCGGCTTTCGTCGCCGGTCATCACTTCTACATCAAATCTATCAGGCAAGTGATGCAACTTAAAATTCGAAAACTTCATGACAGAATTTTGACTCAACAAATCAACAGGATACACCAACAGACAAGTGGACAGACGTTCTTGGCTTAGTTTACAAGTGAAACACCTGCATAAATCTGCATGAAAGCATTTGGAAATATCCCCAATGACAATGCCATGACTTATCCAGCAGAAATCTTCGTAATTTTTTTAATGGTGTGTACAATGGCAATGTGCGTTATAATGGTAGTGGCCGTAAAGGGAAGAAAGACTTCGCTTCCCTGAGATATTCAAGTTTGCACATATGACTTATCCTGTAAGTATGATGGCAACTTTGTACTGACTATAAATCCCCAAGTCCAGCAAATTTTCCAAAGGTGCCGTAAAAGTTTTACATGATCGGTGAGGCCTGATGAAGACTATGATTTTTCTCAGGTAATCAAAGGAAGGAAATGCAACATCAAACTCTAAAGTAGGCAACAAAACTGTGCAAGTGTTCAATGTCAAGGATCTGGAAGAAGGGAATGAGGATTTATTATGTCAAGTCTTGACCTTGAACAAAGAGAATAACATACTGTATTAACCATTGTCCAAGCGCACTGCTTCGTCTTTTTAAGCACCAGGGAACAATAAGCACAATACTCAAACGCCCTCACCAGTTGATGCTGACAAATCACCTATTCTAAGCTACGATTAGCCAAATCTAGCCACTGCATATCGAATTTACACTAAAGTGCACTAGAAGACGCGGAACCGAATGTGAACCAAAAACAATCAACATTTTAAAATTGGAGGGTCTACAGGATCTCAAATCCCCGAGATCATGTTTGCGACAACATAAAACGACATACTGTCCGCACTTGGCCTACACTACCTGAACACTGCCTTCATACCAAATTTTAGATCATTTGGTCGTAATACAAGGGCATAGGAGCCCAAAATATGCATTTTTTGTCAAAAATTGCCAAAAATAACACTTCTTTGAAGTGATGTATGAAAAAAGTGTTGATGCCATTCTGGGAGCACATGTCCAATGCATCTCTATACCAAATTTGTGGTCAATAGGTTTTAATATAAGGACATAGGAGCCAAAAATATACATTTTTAGGCAAAAATATGACCTTTCATATAGAATATTAACGTTCCTAAACTGTAAAATATAACACATCAAAGAACAAACTTCTCTCATGTAACATAATAAAGGTAACTTTTGGACCTGTTTATATATATATATACACATCCATGCAATCAATCTTGTTGCTTTCCCTAGAACAACATCCCAACCAACGTCTACGAGGTTGAAAAGATCATTGCTGTGGACACAAACCAGGTAAGCACATCATACCTGGCTAAACCAAATGGTCTCTCTTCTATATATAACCCACATTCTTCTACACAACAAACCTTAGAAACTGCTCATGCAAAATGTTCTAGGTGCATTGATGTTACACTATGTATTGATATCCAAACAAGGTGCATAAACACAGACTATCCACTACACAGACAGAAGTGCCCAAAACACCAATGACCTGTAACCATGCACTACTTCTTGCAAACAAAAAAAATAACCACATGAACAAGAGAGCTATATATATATATATGTGTAACTACATGTTATATATATATAAATATATATGTATATATATATATATATATATATATATACCTACCTCTTATCCAGGGCCGGCCAAAATACAAAATACGATGGAAAAACTACACCAAAGAAGAGGACACATGGGAACCAGAACACAACTTGGTGGCCTGCAACGAGTTGCTGAAAGAGTTCAAGTCAACACAGCCAAAACGTAAACCGGGCCGGCCCAGAAAAAAACGCTAGTCCGTGACTGTGCAAATTACATTTAGTTCATCCAGCATGCATGTTTCAGTCAAGTGCAAAGGGGTAACTGTTTTATGCTACCTTGCAGCGATGTACACTCATTTGAATAGAACAGCCGGGGGGAGTGGTAAAATGACGGCAATCCACAGTGAGCACTAGTCCGAGCATGTTATAACTTTGTAAGTGCGATTGTGATTGTTCAAAGTGTGCCAAGTTGCTTAATTGAAAATATACCCATCCTCAATGGTACTCGAGGCATATTGTTGTCTGTATCGAAGATGGAAAATGCATTTGGCGCCAGTGAACTCTCTTGCTTTCAAGTATAGATGCATCACTACCTAGCCGTCAAGGCAAAGCTGGAATACGCAAAAAGTAGAAGCCCACATACTTTTTGTTAGTCTGATGACTCCACAGAGGACATCAAGTAATTGTTAAGTCAAAACATGGGGTTCAAATGACTTTGTCATCGCTTTCGTGTCAGCCTGAATGTTGCATTAACTCCAGACTCTATGTACATGGAAATATTCATAGAGTAGCTTTAAGCATCAAGAAACAGACATGTGTAAGTCAATACTATAGATATCACTAGTCCGGGACTGTAGGGGAAGGCTGATAAAACTGTGTAATATGTATGTAAAACAGGGATAGCCCTTGTATCAACAGTAGAGCTATCGTTATTTCAAACTGTCTGTTTAAATTCTTACTTTCTAAACAAATTAATTTCTAGCGACAACACCTAAGATCAAAACTCTCCATGTAAGGCTGTACCCAGTCCTCCTTCAACCGGGATATCCTATCTCAGTATCCAGTGGCCCTGTGCACTGAGTTGATTTTTGCTTGGAGTTCAATTCCAATGTCTTGGATAAAACGATTCATGGTCTAAAGCATGGCTAACTGGGAAATACTATAGCGTGTTGTAGCTGAAGTAATACACGGTATATAGAAAACAAATCTAACACCATAATGCATTGCCTTATATAAGTCCCATTTCTCCTTCTTGGCCTTTCCAGACGACAAGAATAACAACCAAGCAGAAGTGTCTTTCTAACATGTCGATGGTATACATGTACATGGAGCAGAATCTTAAATTACATGTAACCCAATTTGGAATTGAACTCCAAGCAAAAACCAACTACTTATAATATCCTCTTGTTTTTTGTCTTAAGTTTCTAATCTTAGATTAGATAAGTTAATAGAGTAGGTTTTGTTGTTTATTAAACTTGTTGTACTAATTTACGTTATAATTAGACTCAACGTTGACAGGTAACTCTTATACTTGCCTAGTTCCTGTAAGTAGATGTAGGAACGTACTGTAAATGGATATAAGTTCACTGGAATTCAGTTTCGCAGTTAGTAAGCCAGGTAACACCTTAGACGGCAGCCTAATACCATTAATACAAAAATGTTTGCGGTGGTTTTAAGTTCCCGGTTAAGTAAACACCGCAAAAACCGCGAACATACATCCACAGCAAACATTTCTGCATTTACAATACCTTTCATTGTTAGTTGCAGGTGTTAAACTTTCCCTACAGACACAAGCCAAGTAGGATTTTAATTCAAGGTCCCGGAGTACCCAAACACATTCAAATGACGTAAGACCAAATGATCTGTAACAGTACTTATTATCCTCTTTATCAGAACTATGTTGTCATCTTTGTAGGGGTATCAAAATCTTGAACACTCACATTCTATAGAAGTGTTTTTTTTTGTTACTATTGTTCTGGCACGTTTGTTATAATCATTTGTTTTCCTCAATAAAGTTGTTTGCATGGTGCACACATGTTTGGAAATAGCATTGGAATAAGCTGATACATTTAGTATAGGAATAGCTGTAGTATATCAGCATCATGATCATCATTTAATGTCCCAGGGGACATGCTATGCTTAAACTTTGTTGAGAAATTCCTATATTTTACATGCTCTTCCTTCACTGGTGTGCTCACAGGCACTGCATACATGGAAATTGCCATTAGTGTAAAATGACTTGACAGGGAGGATGGACTCTTTGCGATATATATATAGAATACAACACAGCATATACTGTATCACCAGAGGTACCAACCCAACCGCTGGCAAGATCGCCAAAAACGACAAGGTGGACTCCACCTACGGGAAGCATGCAACTAAGGGTGATGCAAATACAAAGTGTTGTCATACCCATCAGAGAAAACAGCTCATCCATCACAAACTCCACACACGGCGGTCGGTTGCTAGGGTATTCTTTCCCGTTGCTATGCGAGTTCGACAGAGTATCGGGTTACAAGAGGCCTACTATTTGCTAACTGTAAAATATTTCAAAATAAACAAGATGTTATGAGAAGGAAAATGTATTCAAAATAAGATTAAATTCGCAATTTTAGATAGTTTTAATCTTCCCGTTTGTATTGAGATAGTTGTTTTGTTTCCATTTTGCTTACAAAGACGATTATTTTCTGTTTCAAGGAAGGCCTTCAATTTGACCATTCTCTTGATAAGATGGGCCGCAAGTGCCATGGCAAATTCTCGATTTTTATATTTTTCGTCATCTGAGAGGCAAATAAAACTTTCTGTTTTGGGGATTTTTTAATTTTTAATTTTAAGTAAAGTTACAGTCAAAAATATGCGTAAAAATGGTATTTTTCGCACTTAATTACAAATAATTCAAAATCTAAGGCATTTTTTAAAAATCCCCAAAACAGAAATCTCGGAAAAACCGTTGCGGTCATTTTGAGCCGTCAATGAGTTATGTTGGACTCTTCTTGGTGGAGATCTTAAACGATGTTTACACGCATGTCATGCCGCACGGAGAGCGGGAGGGTGTAATTGATACCGGTGTAAACAACACTTATGATATTCAAGGTCACCAACAAAAACGCCAGTAGCTTCGTTACATATTACAGGTCCCAAACAAAGTGAAAGCATAGATGTACTGTCCAGAAAATTGTTTATATTGGTTAAAAACTATATCTTTCGCCTGATTCAAGTTAGTTGGGGGGAAAATGCCAGAAAGCACCGTTTTACCTGCAATGACCGCAGATGACCTAAATAGAACACGGGTTCGGTTCGAATTACGTCAGATGGAACATCATGGAAGAAGGTTCGAATTCGGCTAGACATGGGAGGTTTTGAGCCCGTATTTGACCACCGTGACAAATAAACACCAATTTCCATTCCACCAACATCCACATAACCTACCCACAGAACATACACCCAACCAATCAACCTCCAACCATACCACAGTCTACAAGCAAACCTGATTATATTTGCTCACACAGCCAATATTACACTCTAGTTTTAGCATCATCATATTGTATCCCACAAGCTGTACCCACTCTGTATTATTTTGTATATACTAAAGTATGTCTACTGGTTTTTAATTGTATGTACTAATATGAGCCTGTAGTGGCTGAAATAAAGAATAATAAAAATTACGACCACCACCTAGGCACACACCACCACGAACGATGTCATTTCCCTTTCTTTCAGTGTAAAGACACACACAGTCAATCCAACATTAAGACATTATACCAGGTCTGCAAGGCCATTTATTGTAAAATTCCAAATCTTACTAGAAACTCTCCAGGTCCTAGGCCTCAGTGACGTACGGACCATGCGGTACTCACAAATGACAATGGATTTCTGGAAAAATATCCTGAATAAATGTGGTGGATCTGCAATCAGGCTGTTGAGTGGGTGGAAGATGATTGGCTCTGCCTTGACTAGTGGAAACAGAACAAAACTAATGCCAGGAAAAGAGTCACACACCATATTTGCCATCCCATCTGTGAATGTGTGTGTGAAATGCGTGCTCCTGTGCTCTGAAGGGAAAAACATCCAACGACGTCGGTGGTCCCGACGAGGTCGGGGTATCTGTTGGTACCAGTACCAGTACCGAGGGGTACGAAGGGCATATAAATGAGGACCGATGCACCCGTCGACTCAGTCTTGCCAGCAACATGGAGAGGAAGGAGTACCACTGTAAGAAGTGTAGGGTACACGGCGTAAAAGTGCCACAAGAAAAGTGTCCATGGGAGAAGTGCGGATGTCAACACGTACACGACGGTCGCGCCATGACAGCCGCGGAGGTGATTGGCATTGCAAACCTCACCAGAAAAGGAAGGCCTGTGACAGACAGCGCGACAGCCAAAACCAGCAGAAGACAGGAGGCGAGGGGTGTCCGAAATACCGAGATGTATCGCGTAGCTGAAGCACCAAACACCAACGGTGTATCATGTGCACAACATTTGGATTCCACCGCACAGCAGACAAAGTCAAGGGCAAGGCGATGCCACCCAACAAATACACTTATGTGCCCACGGCCGTCCACCAGTCTTATCCCGTCAAATCTGGATTTCCACGGCCCCAGCGGAATATCAGAGGAGACAACGCGAAGTGCTAGAGAGAGTTCAAGGTGTTGACGTCATAGCAGATGACATCCTCGTGTTTGGATGACAGACAACATCCAAGATCAAGGCGAGAATCTACACAAGCTCCTAGCAAGAGCAAGAGAGAGAAACCTGAAGCTGAACAAAAAGAAAATGAGACTCAAGCTGAAATAAGTACCTTATATGGGACAGCTACTGACAGCGAACGGACTCCGACCCGACCCAGAGAAGGTACGAGCCATACAAGAAATGCCGCAACCAGAAGATGTGCGAGCAGTGCAACGTTTTCTTGGTATGGTCAACTACTTAGCGAAGTTCATGTCACTAGATGAGGCCATGCTACATGAAATCCGGAACAGCAAAGCAGTCTCCCTTATGATAGACGAGAGCACGGACATTAGTGTGTCAAAGAACTTGATCACGTTCATTAACTACTTCTGAATACTACAAAATCTTTGCCCCGACTATTGTGGTGAGCGACTCTTTGTTTTACATTATATTAGGGGAGGTCCTAAAATCTACGTTAAAAGATGGGGACTGGAGTGCGACCTTTCACATCATTGCTGTCGGTGTTGCCCTCAACATTCCAATCCATCAGGACGGTTGCACAGGAATCGCTTTACCCGTGACATTTTGGGGCGTAACGTAGCTGTGCTCAATGCTGACACCGAGTCAAGGTCATGTGTACCATTTGTTGTGGACGTAATCCTGAGAATGACTTTAACCCTGACCACTTTGTTACCTTGTTCCCTCAACATCTTCCCTCTAATACTACAACTATTGAGGTTCAGCAATCCCCAGAACACTCACCTGGACGACCCACATCATCTTGTGAGGTCTCATCGCCGGAGAGTCCACGTCAAGCCCACATGGCAGAAGAAGAGACAGGTGTAGAAGAAGAACCAGTCACGTTGTGCAGCCTTCCATACGATCGCTGAATGTGGAGTAGGGTGTGGAGTGTAACGAAACTGATTTGGACATGATGCCATCTGTCCCTGACCCTGTTCCAGCTGATGGTGGACAGGATTTGCCCTTCCCAGGTGGGTTCATGGAGACCGACCATGTTTTCGACATTTTGATTCTGAGCGACAGACATGAATTACGTATGTTTACATTAATCAATGATTTGTCCTGATGGTAAGTTGAAGAAACAAATTTAATGCCAGTTGGCCTTTATGCGCGAAGTAACGTATATCTGTTGTACTTAGGCTTAAACTAAGGGCATTTAAGGATATAAATTGTATTCAAACTTGAAACTACCATCTGCCTAATTGATAATGATACTCTTTAATATGTGGTCTCAAGTCTCTGAACTAAAACCCCCGTCAGACTTTCACCCAAATTATTTTTCCTGTCTGATGCCAACACCTCGCGAAGTTGTAAACTCGTACTGACACTGGAGCGAAGCCTTTAACACAGCAGGCGCCACTATGGTCTCGTACAGACACTGGCGCGAAGCCTTCGACACAGCAGGCGCGACTGTTGTCTCGTACAGAAACTGGAGCGAAGCCGCCAATGTGGACAAATATGTCAGTCAGTGTAGATGTGGAAAAAAAGATTTTCCAAAACTCAAAATTCCAGCAGTAAATTCACGTTGTAGCTATCTCTATGGCACTTTTATTTAGATGATAATCATCTAAACACATCAAAACAAATGAACATTCTTCTCGAGAATGTTACTGTGACGATGTCAGGTGTATGTAGACTGAGTGTTAATCGTCAAATGCACAGCACTAGCTAGGATTTATGTCATGAGATAACTAATACAAGATCGTCAACTGCTAAAATACAACCGGTAGCATTTGGATGTCTTTTGTAGGATAATCATTTTGTAATGGATTTTTTTTCCAGTAAATTCGAGTTGTGCATGTGATTATCTCAGTGAATGCCTCAGAAGAGAACATATCCCAGACTCTCTAGTTATCTTGGACCAACCCGACTACAAAGCGACATGCGTCCTGCGTTCTTAATGACTGACTCTCCTTCCGACACTCAGAAATGGCGGACGAGGAAAGAAGGAAGGGAAGAGAAACAGAAAGAAAGACGAAGGACGAGAGGTCTGGTTTTGGTCGAATATCTTTGTTTTGCTTTAAGTTTTCTACTCATAAGGCTAAGAAGCTAATCAAAATGTTAAATGTATCTACCTCACATCAGAGCTTATGCATGACTTAGTAACTATCATAAGTCTTTACCACCTTACTACTTACTATACATCGTTGTGCATACCCAATGCAGGACATGTGCATTATGTGTACCTGTTTGGGGGCTTCTGTTTTGGGAAGCCTGACATATGAGCAGTATATGGATCTGAGATCGCTCCTCGGTGGAGACAACACTGTAGCGTTACTGCACACAGGACATAGAAAGTCCCATATCTACCAGATTGCACCGATTGTTACCGGAATTCTGCTCTCGCGAAACAAGGTACCGTGTTGTCTTGATGGGGTCAAGAACACGGTCTTGGTAGTTGTTTCGTTGCCTATATGCCTATGTATAAGTTCAGGAAGTCGAAGGCTAAAACTTTATTCTTATTTCTTACTTTATTCCCAGGTATGGCTGAAAAGCTGTCACCGCAAGGCGATGCAGACTTCGGTGTCTTGTTTGACGCGGACACCATCAACTCGCCAGACGCTTCCGACAGCATGGGAATCGACCAAAGTGCAGACGTGAACGACACTGTAGTGGAGTATGGATTTGAAAGTGACGCAACATTTTGCTCCGAGGTTGAGTGGGGAAGTCTTAGAGAGATTGACCTACCACTACTATCCTCTAGTACTACAGCACACACACCCGATCCGACTGATGACAACATGGAATGGAACAGTAGCGCAGACTTGTTCGCACCTATCGCCTCCAAGAACCCGGAATGTGGCACTAGTGCGGACATGTTTGCGTCATCGTCAAGTTTTGAGGAGTCGTTGCCCGTACCTACATTGCCCGTAAACGCTGTTGCTTCACAATCAACTACGTCAACAGTAGTGGGACCAGCCAACCGGCAGGACCATGGCAAGCCTGTGGAGTAGACTTACTCGAACCTTTACCGGCCAGAGAGAACATACTTGTAGTGAAGTATTACAGCCAATACTTCGAAGTCGCGATTATGAAGTCAACGTCAAGCAGAAAGGTTATCGAACAGTTGGGAACAATATTTGCCAGGTTTGGGAATCCAAACACGCTTCGGACAGACAACGACCGCAGTTCAAAAGTGCAGAGTTACTAGAGTTCCTGCAATTCCAGAATTTGTGGAACACTTTCATGTCTAGCCAGACCAGATTCCACGCCCTTTACTGCAAGTTTGCAACAAACAAGGTTTAAAGGGCCCCCTAAAAGAAAAAAAAAATTGTGTGAATTCTCCCTGTGACAGATGGAACTACAGACGCAGCTATGACTGATGCTGAAGAGCAGGTGCCAACGTATGTTACAGAGTATGTCCCACATGCTCTATTGAAACACTACCATAAACACAACAATAAGCTTGCCAAACTCTGAACTAAACTTTTGACACAATGGCAAGGAGACGGTGCAAAACAAAGGTGGAGGAGCTGGTAGACAAGGTTGGAGCGTCCAAGTACATCACAGTGATAGACCTCACCAAGGGCTTTTATTAGTTTTAAGCCCCGTTTACAAATCAAGATTTTAGCTCGGCCGAGTTGTCAGCGGATCTCTAAATTTCGAGGAGGTATGACGCTGATCCGACGAAGAAATTTTTCCATTGGTTCGTAGGCATCAGGTTCATGCCTCCTCGTAATTTAGAGCTCGCTGACACCTCGGCCGAGCTAAATTCTTGATTTGTAAACGGGGCTTTACCAGATCCCTCTGACGGATGCTGCACGACGTAAGTCCGCGTTCCAAACAGCATTTGGACATTTCGAGTTCACTCGGGCTCCGTTCGGCTTGAAGACTGCATTTTAATCCATGCTTGATATCACGGACCAGAACCTGACAATGACACGTTCCTTTCTTGTGTTTGAAAACATCACAGAAAGTGCCAAGGGTGCAGATACAGAAACTGGAGAGCACTCTAAGAAGGAAAGTGATGCAGAGAAAGTGACTCTCACCAAAAGTAAGCAAGGAAATTGTATTTCAATGCAAGATTGACTACATTTTAATCCATCGTCGGGAGTGATACGTGGGAAGACCATCTTCTTCACCTGGATGAAGTACTTTATCGACTAGAACTGGCGATACTCACCATCAAACCGTCTAAGTGTACTATTAGTGTACCGAAGGCCGAGTACCTGGGGAAAATGATAGGACAGGGAGAGGTCTCCCCTACTACCAGCAAGGTTGCGGCTATGCAAGCCACCCCAATCCCGAAGACCAAGAAGGGGGTGCGCGCCTTCTTGGGAATTGTGAACTACTATCGGGATTTATCCCTAACCTGGCCACCATATCAGCTCCCTTAACTGATCTGTTAAAGAAAGGCCAGTCCAATGTAATCAACTGGGATGACTATTGCGGAAGAGCCTTCCTGAAGCTGAAGGAAGTACTAAGCTCCACCCCGGTGCTGATCATGGTGGATCACGCCAAGCCGTTTGTGGTGCAGGTAGATGCCAGTGATACAGGCAGTGCTGTCTCAGGTGGATGACACGGGGCGAGATAGACCGGTGGCATACCGAAGTAAGAAGTTGAGTGAAACGCAACAGAGATGGTCCACCATCCTTCATCCTTTTCAAATCTACAGAACAAGGAGTTTGCAAGATTGAAGGTTGTCCGCCACCAACCATCAGAGGCCATTGGACTGTGTATGAGACGCCAGATGAGGAACAATCTATACTACTGACTCAAGTTTAATGAGGCCAAACCATGTTATTTAGATACTTTCTTTTGTCCTCATACTGGTGCCAAGACTTAACACTCATTATCTGTAATCAGACAAATAACACAAAAACCTCAAGCGTTACATCAATTGTTTTGCCTTAAGCTTGTTACTACCATTTACCATTAATCAAATTTGTTAGATCAGGCAAGGCACCACAGCAAAGTATATATATGAAAAATATGATAGTTGTTGTCCCTATCTTGTGATAGTTTGATTCTTCTAGCCAATCAGTTTAATGTAGTTTGTAATTGTCAGTTTTAAACAAAATGGCCTTACATGCGATGGTGTAGGACAACTTCGAGGGCGTTAGGAACAATTATACAGAATTGGTTGTTCCAGTGCACATCAAGTAAACATCATTTCATCAAACTTGATACATCAGTGCCAGCGGGGTATACAACCGAACATTTATATTCGATACCTCGACAAAAATGTCGTTCAGCGAAAGAATGGAGATCACAAATGAATGGCAGACTGGCCCGTGAGGTTGTTAAAATGGCAGTTCCAAATATGTTCACTCGCTGCTTCCCTGGTGATATCGAGGGATGCAAAGTTATCACTCAGGATGATTTGGATCAGTTGCTCTATAAATGACAATTTTCTGTCAGAGGAAGAGATTTTTGATGGCGACGAGCGCCGAAGTGTTGTGTGCGCCAGAGGCGCAAGCTGTCGCAAGGGACGTCCAGAGAAAAATTGAAATCTTGACCATCTGAAACTTCATTTCCTGCATTTCAGGGGCACATTTTGCTTGTATTTATCAAGGCCCCTCAGGCAATTTTTTTCAATGCCCCCCCCCCCCTCGGCTCAAAAAATTTTTCAAGGGCCCCCCCCTCGGCTCAAAAAATTTGTCATTGCCCCCCCCCCCCACCTATGCACCAGCCCTCCCCCCCCCCCGGTAAATATCGTCAGGTCCCTAAGGCTTCCTGAGTGGACCAATGGAAGAGAGGCATCAAACTTACTCCCTTGTCCTCACTGGGGTACACTTTTTTTTTGTAACAGCTAGTGTGGATGTTTGATTACTGCTTAGTGCATTTAATGTCAGACTGAAAATTGCATGTCAGCGAATACAAATACAATGGTTTAGATGTAGGTAGATTGCACATTTGTTCATTAATAAAATAAAATAAAATAAAATCAATTGCGTATACGCCGTGCTCATGTACCTGGACAAGACGGATTGTTACAAGAAGGAAAGCTACTATCAACAGGATCAGTGTTGGGTACTCTATGTCGTGTCTCGAACCATTCAGGCACGGAACGGGATACAGACAGACTATCCAAGCCGGTGCCTTGAATTTCTGTTTGGTTTTGCTATGATTATTTTGAAATATTTGGTTATCATTTGCATTATTCTTGTACACATTAGTCTTCAGGTATTCAGTTCGTATTATTATCATCATTCTATTGGATGGGTTTCCCAAAAAAAACTAAAAACAGAAGGAATAGAAGTAGAAGTACATTGGCAGGATGTAGGTTGCACAAGTGAGAAGTCTTTCTACAAATTCTTTCCGCAGTCCAAGTCCACGGTAATGTACTGTGGCGGCCACGTTGGGAGAGCCCACGGAAAACAGCTGGAGAAATAGACCACTAAGAAGACGTTCTCTACAGGGTTAAAAAAAACAAGTATCCAGAGTACAAACTGGACGATCTAAAGTGTAGGTGCAGCACACATGGTGCAGACTATTTGTAATAATAATGTTATTTATCATTTTAGGATAATCGTGAAAGGATGCCCAAACAAGGACATCCTATGTAATTGGATATGATAACCCCCTGCCTGCTCGCTTGGTGGTATCGCCCGTCATTCAGTAGCGAGCGTCACCGAGCGAGCACGCTTCTCTGTCTCCTAATACTACTAGTCCTAGCTGTACCAGCGACATGTGTTTTTTTCCCCACCCGACCCAGCCCTGGGTTGAGGATTATATGTTTAATCAACCATTTTTGAAAAAAGAGAATTAAAAATTGAACCGTCAACACTCTGGGCTCCTAGCTTGATTGTGTTAATTGCTGACATGCTGAATCATGAATAGACAATTATCGTCTGCTGAGATTCCAGACACAGGTGACTGGAGCCATATCTCATGGAGAGAGGAAGGCCTTTGCTCGGTTGGACCACATGGAGTATCCACATGACACAAATCTCACCCTCAACTTCGTAACAGAAGATGTACATCAGCTCGAGGAGAAGTTCACCTCTGCCATTAGAGGCTTCCTGGTGGAGAACTTCCAGGCGTTCTCTGGAGTGAAGCACACAGCCCCAGCCCAACGCTGGATCAACATATTCATACAGGCCGTTAGAGTTGCTGATTGAAGACGAGTGTAAAACTTCGGACAAGTCCCAAATCCCAGAAAATGTTAGTGGTAAATGGTTTGGGATCCTTCTTGAAAATACATGTTTACAGCTTTTATAGTCTGTATAACTTAAGGTACATTTCATCACCTATTCAAGTTGCATATTTGTCAAGTATTTGATTGTACACGAAATTTTTTGTTTATGCAGGAACTACAGATCTAGTCTGCAATGTTTACAGCCTGCTGCATTATGCAGATAATGTAAGGGAGTGGTACCACTTTGGGCAAACTCTTGTTTTTACTTTGAAGATCTAATCGGCCAGCTCATTCATCTGGTTCCTGGGACCCAAGTGCATGTTGCTCATTCCGTGGTGGCAACAATGTCCCATTTGAACAACATTACCTTGAATCCTTGTTTGTATTCAGGTTCTAGCAGTGGTGTGTTGTGTCGGTGATATTGATAACCAAGGAAGTGAGTTCCCATCGATCCCAAAAAGACAGATTCACCACATCCTGGTAATTAGTGAGTCATGTGGGAAATTGCATGGCATCCATCAAAGAAATTGTAGAACTTTCTTAAAGAGAAATATTAGTACATTTAATTGCACAGGCTAGATGATATAACTATGCAGAAAAGGGAAAGCTGACGAATAAAAGAGGATACAGAATGAGGACACTGATCTTTCTGAACAGTTTGTAAAGGAGGCAGAAAACACACCAACAGTAAGTCTGCAAGACCTGGGAGAAGAGGACAAGCAATGGGTGGCCCGCCAAGCAGATGTTCAAGACTGTGTGTGAAACTAAGTGAAGTCTAGAGTCAAATAAAATGATTTTATTAAGATAGGTTGGTGATTTATCTTTTAGAGTGTATGTTGGTGTCATAGATGTGTGCTGTCTTGTGACAACAGGTGATTAATGTCGTTGAAAGTTTGGAGGGTAGTACTGAATGTCGGTTATATTTTTGTTGTAGGGAAAATGTTTGCATCATAAATTATTTCACAACTGTAGGAACTGTGAACTATCAGATTTGAGGTTGTTGTTTTGACGAGTTAAAGTGTCCGAAAGTGAAGTGTGCAGAGTTCACAAAGTAGTTGAAGGTTAAGTGCAGTTCGGAAAATCTATGAATTTGTTTACATCATTTGGGAATTTGGAAGGCAGTTAATTAACGTGCATCACAATCAAATAATGTATGGACACGGAATTCTAGGATCATGGGAAAACGGGTCTTTTTTTTTTACTCAATGGTCACCACGTAACAAGGCCTGAAGGCCACTCAAGGTTACGGGTTACATGATTGGAACTGTAACAGCAACTCTTCGCCCTAGGTCAGAAACATCATGATTGAGACCAGCCCAATTGCTCACTATGAGTGAGGACTAACTGACCCAATAGGCGAAGCAGGGGTTACGAGGGCTGCTCGGGAGATTCCCTACCCCTATTTTGGCCGGAATGTTTTGATCCGCTCGGGTGGATGTTCGCACATGTACATGTGGCGGGTTCTTTAACGTGCATGGGGTATGGCTCTACCCATACACGGGACCTCCATTTAACGTCCTATCCGAGGGACTCTCGCGCTTCGACAGAATATATAGAATCCACTCAACGCCAAGTGCACCTGGCAAGGAGGTCGAAGCGTCGGAGGCAATTCTCACCAGGAACAATGCCTCGGAAGTTAACAAGACCTTCCAGACTAAAACTAACTTGGCGCCTTCTCTGCAGATTTTTGGGAGGACAGCAATATCAAAAAATAAACTTCTGTCGAAAAATGTTGTCAATCTACAATTCTGACCCAGGACATGTTCTGACAAGTATTTATGTATAGCGGTAAATCTATATTTTGGAGGAGAGTGAAACTATGTGCATTCTCCGCCATGTTGTTATGGTTTCATTGTGATATTTTTGTCAATAGGTCTCATTAAAATTTGCGTCTGTGTGCACAAACATCATAGAAATCTTTGAACACTGAAATAGCTGTTGCCACTTCTGAACAGCAACTAGAAGTAATGAAGGACAGGGAGAGGGCTACAGACATTAAGTGCAAAGACCGGGAAAAGCTGGTCACAATTCCCCATTTAAGTGGTTTGTTTTCAAGAGCTAGCTTAACACCAGGTACAACACAAGAGCAAAAGACATCCAGCAAACCCATCTGACTAAGCTGTACAAGCCCCCACTGAGCCAGAGGCACAGTCCCCGAAGTCTGGGTTTCCAAGAGGCTGGACAGCTGTAAGACCAGACCTGACTAACAAACCCTGGGTAAGCTGGATGTCCTGCCATTACCAATAATTCTGCTCTGTGCTATGCTTGCATTTGGGTGTACAGAAGAGTAATTGCAACCGCTGCTCTTGATCTATTCATGAGGCTGGTAGTGTTGTGACAGCATCTTGCTGTAGATTATGAGGTGATTTGATTTGCCACACCTATGAGGTCGCCAGACCCATGTGCCATGCTGTACACCTCTGGGTTGACCTGTGGAAAAGACATAATACATCATAATTTGCACAGCTGCAGGCGAAAACGTAGTTCTAACTAGTACCAAAACAAATTTTAGATACAGGTTGAGATACAGGTTCTCCCTCCGGTACTTGTGTCCTTTTATATAATGCACTGCCTTTCCTATTATCAAGACGGTTTACACCATAACACAAAGAACGCGTGTGACACGACCAAGCCACCTCGGTCCTTGGTTCTCCGACACTGGAACTTGTAGAACGTCCTTGAACGTACTAACAGAAACGCACTTTCAATCATGATATCCCAAAAAATATCGTTCAGTCTCCAGGTTCCACACGAAAGGCAACAATGATTACAACACACTGGCACTGGATTTAAGAAATTACTTCCGCCGTTACTGTAGTTACAAAAGACCACCATCACCTAACAATGGCCGCCTTGCACTGGCAACTTCCACGCTGAACAGAAGCACTTCTCTTGTATCAGTGCGCGTAAACATCTGGAATGTCGGTAAACTACAAATGAAAGACTTGTGCACTGTTCACCGCGTCAAAAATTATAATATAATAGTCAAGAAAAAAACAAAACTGTCCAACATAACGAAGTATTTATCAAACTTTTTTTTTCATGGTCGGACTATTTTATGGCGGCGCTTGTGTATATTTCGTCTGGAGAGGGATTCGGTGGACACCGGATGATAACGTAAGAAGCACACAGAGGCTTGATAGGGGGTTTTCGAAGCACCGCTCTTTGATAAAAAGGACCCCGACAGTCCTTTGTCAGAGGACGGGACGGACCCCGGCAGTCTCGGATTATACGATAAGCTGTAGACTTGACAGGTTGTATAAACGATATCAAAATTCGGAATTTCTTGTATACTCCAGTTTCCTTTTCAGACCATATTAGTTTTAGTTTTACTTCCAATAAGGAATTTAAAGAGATCAACAAGGGTGTCTGGAAGTTGAACATTTCAATTTTAAAGGATAACTTTTAGACGACCTTGGTTTGGTTTGGTTTGGTTTGGTTTGGTTTGGTTTGGTTTGGTTATACAGAGTATGGCTTGTCCTAGCTCAAGGGGGAAGATTCAGACTGCCCATACCAAAAACTTGTGCAGCAACCAGGACTCGGCGTTTCTGTACAGGTGTGTAAAGCCTTACAACACATTCCCACAACAACATGTTCAAAAAGCACATCAAAGACAGGCTAAAAACACAGACACAAACCTCTGCAGCACTGGTGGTAAAAGACATTCATTGACAACTATGTATATGAAATTAATGTATAGAATATTTGATACTTGACCTCTCAACTGATTCCTTTTATTTTTAGAATAAGGAAAAGCGGTATCATTTGCTTTTGGTATAAGTGTACCTTTATGTTGTAAGTTAGGTTTAAATGATGTTAAGGTGTAAATAGGCTCAATGTACTGTGTTAATGTTGTATTATGTAACGTGTTTGTCTAGGAAGACTTGCGATGCAGTAAGCCATTGCTTCCACGGTACCGATGTCAGCCGAGGCGCCTGGACGATGGAAGTGAGCCGCACAGACACGCCGTACCCAAAGGACTTCCATCGTCAGGTATTCTTCCAGGCATGTGATCTCCTGATAGGTGAACTTGCAGAGAGGTTTGACCAGGCCTTCCTGAAGCCTCTCGTTGCCATGGAGAAGCTCCTCCTGATCGCGGGCAATGGTGACGACTTCGCATTGAAGGTGGATGAAGTGACGTAATCTGTCTTTGGGAAAGACCTGGACCCTCTTAAGCTGACACGCCACCTCTTCGGCTGCCATAGAGCAGGCACATCGCGAGGTGAAGAAAGTGACGAGTATAATCGTATAAGAACCGTCATTTGTTCCGCAATGGCCACAGCCTCACATAGGTCGACATTCTTCCAAACCCACAAACTACTCCAGCTCTATCTCACAGTACCCATCACAGTTCCGCCACATCTGAGAGAACATTCTCATCATTGAAGAGACTGCTCACATACCTCCGCTCCACAATGACAGAACAATGACTAAACAATTGTATGCTGCTGCACGTCCACAAGGACATTGTTGATAACATGAACCTGGAAGACATCGCGGCTGACTTTGCGTAATGAAGATCGAATGCGGTACTTTGGAAAGTGAAAAAAAAAAAAGTGAACAAAGATGTAGACGATTCAACATGTAGAAACTTTATTTCTATGTTGGATGCGCTGCGCTCGATTTGTTGACATGTACTGCATGGAATTTTTGGCGTATTTTTAGTATATAATCATTATAATGTATAGGTGCGTATAGGGTACTTACGTAACTTCTATTGTACATTCACTGTAACGTACGACTTAACTAACGACCTATTGACGCTGTGCATGTCAGGACCATGTTAGCACATGGATCTTGGAGTCTTGACCAAATGTATTTACCTACATGGGTTATTGTTTAAGACATGTAATTATGGCCTCTGGTGCATCTTACCTTGTACATGTACCTTGCTTGATGCCCTAGCTGGTGCTTCTTAACAGTGTTAAAGTAAGCACGTGATTACTTGTAAAGATTTCTTTGGTGCTGCAGGTTATGCCCTGAATCTTCGACCTTCTGACTCGTTAGAAAAGCCCATATCTCAAGAAGAATTGTGTGGTACATTGAAGGGCCTTTCGAACAACAAGAGTGCCAAAAGAATTCTATGTACAGTTCTGGTGCCCGGGAACAAGAGTGCGCCGAACACAATTGCAAAAAAAATGCAGAGAAACGATACTGAGGTCTCAAGGCATGAAGTCGAAGTGGTGCCAGAAGAATATGTTGTTACCGAAGAGGCACTACAAGAGTCCCAGGGGAAGCCAAATAATCTAGAAGATGCTATCGACGATTTCTATGAGGCGAATGAACTATTTTATGATACAGGCCACCCTGACTACACAAACAGGGAGAAGAAGAGCCTGCTTCTGCAACAGTTTTGCACTTGAGTCTTGGAATGGGGACCAAACGTAAGTCCTTCCCTTCTGTGCCCTATATTATTCATTTGGTGGTGTGAAAGATTTTTCCCCACATTGCGGGAAAAGGTGATGTGTGTCATACATGTAATTTGCTTCATTTTTGTTATTTTCTGTTCGTCACAAGGCTTCGGTGCTTCAAGAATGCAGTTGCATTAAATGTGTTGCCTTTTTGGTACACAGCTGAAGGCATCATACGGAGGTTCAAATCCCAACGAACGTTGTATGTATGTGAAACCGATGCGGCACGAAGAAAAAACATGTCTGGGTCTGGCAAAGTGTCTCTCATCAGCCTACAACCCTGGATGCTGGAGATTATCCAGTTCCTTGACCCTTACTGTATGGATCATCTGTCGTAGGACCTGGGATCGGTAAGTATTCGCATTTTCAGTAATGTGATGCTGTAATATGATCTTCCATCCCGTAGGAGGATAAAATTATTCTAAACGATTCTCCTCTAACCCATGTGCCAGATTCTTGGCACTATAGATGAGACAGAGGATGACAAGCAGGTGCCTGGAAGATCGACAGGCGGAGTGACTCCCTGTGGGTCTTCCGCTATTGAGTAAAGTGGTCAGAAGCGGTCCAATAATCCAACACACAAAATTATAAAAGAAGAAGTGTACAGCTTCTAGCGTATCACACATCCTAGAAAGGTTCTTACAGGAGTCAGATAAGAAGAAGAGGGGGGCACAGCAGGTCATACATTGAGTTTCTACTTTATCACGTTCAATATTTTGCTTACACGGACTTCTCAGTAGTACCCTTTGCATGTTATAAAATAAACATTGATGTAAGTGTTCTTCCCCCGGACCAGCGAAAAACATCGCTCGTTATCGGCAACACCAACAATCTGTCAACTAAAAGGCTTCATGAGGCCAGTGGCTGATGTGCACTTGTTTCAGGATCCCTTCAGAGCACACTGCCACTCCCAGCATTATCAGCGGGAAACCTTCGAGGCAACCTTTCGCTGGCTCCCAAATGAACCAAATACACTCTGGTATAATGGACTGTGTAAAACTGCTGATATTTTCACAAGTAGCCGATTTTTGTATTCAAGTTTTATTTCTCAGATTACTGTAATACCAACTGCCCAGACATATTGGGATTCTGTATTCCCTAACCCTGGTTGGAAAACTATCTGGGAGTCTCAGATATGTTTTATTAGATACAATAAGCTCCGCGAATTTAATTTCAAACTGCTCCATAAAATGACACTTGCATATACTTGCTTAGCAAGTTGAAAATAAGAGATCTATCGGGAATTTGTATACAGTCCATTTTGTGATACTTGGAATAAGCTGGAAAACTATGACCACATGCTATTAGAATGTACTAGACTAAGAAACTTCTGGGGTAGAATAAATATCACTGAGGATAGTCAATCAATCCATCAATCAACAATAGTAATGTAACAAATGTAGTATTACTTTGCTGACAATCGCCAAGTATTCTATATGTGTCTTGGCTAAGATGGAAAGATAACGCTAGAAAATTACTACAAGACGATGTATACGATACTTTTTTGTTCTTATGCTCTTTGTACAGAGTTTATATAGAATAAAGTGCCGTGGCGGACACGGAAAAAATTGCACCCCTTCCAGGACCCTAGGCAAGTCTACATGCCCTGCCTTCTATTTTTTAATTTACATAAATGATATTGACCAAGACAACTCTTCGCAACTTTGGCTTTTTGCAGACGACTGATTTACCAACCAATAAATTCTGAGGAAGATCAACAAAATCTACAAAATTAGACAGACTTTGTGAATGGTCAGATACATGGCAGCTTAGGTTTAATTGTATTGCATTATCCATGTGCGTAAGTCTAAGCAACGATTTCAGTTACACAATGTTCAGAGAAATAAAAAGTTCAAAAGACATGTCTTAAGATATGTGGCATACGACTGCCAACCCTTGAGTCAAGGCGAAGGGAGGCGTCTCTACGCGAGTTGAAAAGGATTCTGAAAGATCCCTCATACCCCTGTCACGTATTCCTTCAAATGAGGAAACTCGTTATGAACTGAGATGTAGAAGACCGTATAAACTGCCAGTCAGCCTTACTGAGAGACATAGGAAATCGTTTGTGGCGAGGGCAGCGAGAGACTTACTAGACTTAGTATGAATTCCATGTCACTATGTGCAATATCGTCCGCTTCCATGTGCAATATCACCCGCTTGCTACACATGTACTTAGTTGTTTTGTTAATATTTTGTTTGTATGTACGTCGTTAATAAGAGATTAAGTAATTGATACACGAAATGGTTTTTAAAAATTGTAATCTACCAATCTCTTGACTTCATTGTAAAATAGACGCAATTCAGTCTGATTGACTGCCAAGTTGATTAAATAATGTTTGCCGGGTTGATTAGAACCACCTGAATTGACCACCCAGCACCCATACTGGGGAATTATTCTCTCCTAGGATATTAAAGTGGACAGCTCACATCACCAATGCAAATATACCACACTGGGTTTTCTCAAACGGAAGGTAAGGGGGCAAGCAGAGAGGTAAGGGCAAAAGCATACACAACTCTAGTTAAACCACAGTCTGGGACCCGTGTAAACGACAACATGCTCAGACATATTAGAGGAGAGAATTGAAGCTGTGCAGAAAAAAGGCGGCTAGATACGTAGCCAACGACCACTAGCGCATCACGACTTCAGAGAGACCTGGGTTGGCCCACCCTTAGTGACAGAAGACAACAGACACGCTTAACTCTCTTCTAGTTCTACAAACCATCAATATTCTAGGAGCCATGCATTTTCACGACTACCTTGTCATGAACACAAACCCCACTAGGGGCCAACAATACCGGTTCATTACCCATGTATGCAGAACACATATAGAGATAGCTATTTCCCCAAAACAATTCCTGGGTGGAACAGTCTACCACATCTTGTTACATCGCCAACACTGAACATCTTCAAATCGGGGCTGGCCCAGTATATGGGCCTCACAGACTCCTGAATGTGGTTATAGATCTTTAGTACGGCCATCACCTCACACACTGTTTGTTATTATCATTTTCTTCTTTATTTTGCACTCAATATTTAGTATAGCAAAATAGTTATATATTATTATTATAGTTACGACGCGTACAGTTTATATATACAAGAAAATTGACAAACCAGCATTCATAGAAGGGTTGAAAAGCTAAGAGAAATCCTAAAGACCCCCAGTTAACCGCATCTTCAAAAAAGGGACAGAGGCGATCCAGCTAACTACCGCCCTGTCTCTGTGACTGTTGCAAACTATTAGAACATATAATTTTTCAGTCACTATGGAACACCTAGAAACAAGCAATATTCTACTCCCTACCCAGCACGAATTCAGGGCAAAGCACTCTTGCGAATCACAACTGATTAATACTTTTCTGAGCCCTTTGTAATAGCCATAGGCTAGTTGGGCAGCCCTGGCTGTGTGTTCGTTGCAGCCAAACCAATAAATAAATAAATAAACACTTGGGTCAAAAACTGGCTACTGGACCGTCAACAACAGGTGGTGGTCGACGGGGAAAAATCAGGTCTGTTAGTCTTAGGACCGCTATGGTTCCTAATCTACATTAAAGACATCACCGTGGTATCACCGCTTTTTCGGTATTATAATTTATCATTGACAATAAAAAAAGAAAATGACATCACGGCATAGACTTAATATCTCAGATCCGACTCTTTGCTGATGACTGCCTTATATACCGCCCCATACTCTGTGATCAAGACCAGTACTCTCTACAAAATGATTTAGATAGCCTTTGTAAATGGTCAAACACCTGGCATTTCAATGTCAAAAAATATTCTATCTTACACATGCACAAGTCCAGAAACTTTCATGATTTTTTTGTGCACAATGTTCAATGAATTACTTAGCTGTAATAGCCAGCATCCCTACCCAGGTGTCATTTTCACCCACAACCTCAAATGGAAGGAGGCACACATCAACGACATATCAGCGAAAGCCAACAGTACATTGGGGTTCGTCAGGCGCAAGTAAAGAGGTAAGAGCCAAGGCATATACTCCCTAGTTCGCCCCAAGTTAGAATATTCATCCTCAGCCTGGGATCCCCACAGAATCAAAACATGCACAAATAAACTGCCTCGAAGATAAACTGGAATCACTGCCAGCGTAGGGCTGTCAGGTTTGTCACAGGCAAATATAACAAACACTCAACCAGCAACACATCGTTACAACAATCTCTTGGCTGGCCTACCCTAGCACAGAGGAGACAACAAGCACGACTTGAACGCTCATGTTCAAGGCAGTCAACAATCTCATCGCCATACCTATTCACTGTATTCTTTAAAAAATAACAATTTTACTTTAACAAACAACAACACCACAAGAGGTCACCTGACACTACCGGCGTTTCCACACCTTACCATGTCAAACTGAAACACAGAGGTCAAGCTACTTCAACCGCACAGTTATAGAGTGGGCACAGCCTGCCTAAACACCTGGTAGATGCCACTTCTGTAGAACAGTTCAAAGCCGGGGTAGCCAAGCATTACATCTGTAAGATCTAGTCATGCCCAGGGCAAGATAGTATCATGTACAGCACTGCACTTTTTGGTTGTTGAATGAATTTGTTTTTCACTTCACCATTTCGTCTTACCACCGCCGGTCATACTAAGGCAACCTCACTCCCCTAGGCACAAAGTCCCGCGAGGGGCATTACCCAGTACAATGTAGATGAAGAAATGAGACATGAGTCTGCTTCATTGCGTGGTTTGCGTTTATTCCAAAGAGCGGTGCATCGGAAAACCCTAAAGTAAGCCTCCATGCGCTTGCTATGTCATCAGCCAGCCGCAACCGAATACCCTTCCGGGACTAACGTACACATACGCGCCATAAAATAGTGCGGCCAAAAATGAAATTTAAAAAAAGTATATCGTTGCATTTGACCATTTTGTCTATTCATGACTATCTAACTATAATATTTGTAATTTTTGATTGTGTTAGCTGTACGTAACTACTTCATTTAGACTTAGGTGGCATTCCAGATTCGTATGCGCACTGATATTATACAAGGGAAGTGCTTCTGTCCTGTGTGGAATTCAGTTAGTGCGGGTCGGCCATTGTGAGGAGATGGCGTCTGTAGTTTACTTACAAGAAAATTCTTCTTTCCTGTACCTTATTTTGCTTCCCAAACCTTCGCGGTTGCCTTGTAGTATATCTGTTTCGGTGGTGAGTTAGCACATTGCAGTTTGAAGGGGCAAAAATTGCTATTGGTGGGGAATCTTTTATTTTATTCTTTGTGTGAGGGTTATGGCGGCCGTATGTGGGAGGGGGGGTGTTTGGTTGGATTGTGGCGTTGAATGTCTTGAGTAAAATCTTTATTTTTTATTTCGTTGATAGTGGTATTTTGGCCGGTGAGGTGTAACCTGGAGACTGTAGTCCATACCTTTGACTTTGTAATTTTTTGTGAAATTTTCTTTCAACGAGTCTTGTCACAGAACAAAGGACCGGGATGGCGTGGTCAGGTCACACGCGTTGTTTGTGTTTACTAGATTTATACTTACTGGAGTAAACCGCCTTGATCCATGTAGTCAAAGAATACCTACAAACTTAAAAAGATCATTACTCCGTCTGGTCTCGTTTTACAGTCTCGTCTGCCTTATAATGTGTTGTAACTATTATGTGTATTTCTCTCACACAGGTCGCCACAGAGGTTCTCAGCATGGCACATGGGTCTGGTGATCTTAGAAGCTCTACAAGTTTGGGACATCTCTATAATGTACAGCCGGATGCTGAAATAACACAGCCTGCAGCTGGATGAGAACAGTACAAAATACTGTACAAACATAAGTAAAAGAGCAAAATAATTGGCAGTGGCAGAACATCCAGCTTACTCGGGTTCTGTTCGTCAGGTCTTAAGTATTACAGCTGTCAAGCCTCTTGGAAACCCAGACTTCGGGGACTGTGCCTCTGGTACAGTGGGGGCTTGTTCAGCTTAGTTAGATGGGTTTGCTGGATGTTAAGGCCAGAAATAGTGTTTCATTTTGCTCTTGTTCTTGATAACTTTCTGTACATTTTTTGCACAAAGAAAATAGAACTCTACTTGGTGCAATCTTGAGAGAGAGGCGTCTGTGGTGTCCTATAGTAGAGGACTATAACGCAGAGAGCACTGCACACACGCGTCCATCTTCTACTAGCTCTACAACTTTAATCTGCACTCCTACTGTTACATATCTCTGGGGGGTCTGTCTTGGGAGGGAAATGTCATTCTGTGTACTAAGAATTCTTGGAACCAATATGCTTTGTCTTCGAGGGTGATCAGGCCGCTCTTGTCAAAACATTGTTCTCCTACTGAGTGGGTTAACTAACAGCCTTCCCACATCATTTTCATTGTTTCTTGACCCGTAATTGGTTTTAATAAGCATTCTATATCATATGTTGCCCTGTAAGGATGATACCGATTTTTCTCTTGTACCACGATTCCGTCGTCTTGCTACTTTTCGAAGATGGTGTGTGTCACCTTGAACGACGGCCTGGATGCACGTATTTTGTAGGCCAGGTGCATGTTCCCTCATGTCTGTTAAGATGACCGAGTGTGTGAACTTCTTACCACACTTGGAACAGGACCAGGAATTTGCATATTTTTTTAAAAAGGAGATTATATAGCTTAAGCATTCTTGGTATAAATTCAGATACATAGTGTCTTTGTGCGTTGCCAGGGGCGCCTGAACAGTGTATCATAGGTACGTTGATCTTTGGTCGTCAATTACATACTTTTGATCTTCTCGAAGGGTGACATGTTGTGGTCTGCGCGAGATTCGAGTCTTGCGTTTTTAGTCAAAGACATGCTGAACAGGAGACGATCCGACTTTGCTCAAATCATTTGTGACATCTCTATTTTTACATTTGAACCAAGTGCTAGAAGCTGTACGCTTCTTTTTGTGTGTCGGATTATTGGACCGCTTCGGACCCCTTGACCCAATGGCGGAAGACCCACAGGGAGTCACCCCGCCTGTCGAAGTTCCAGGCACCTGCTTGTCATCCTCTGATGATATCGGACATAAACTTTGTTCGGATCACTTATGATGTTCTCTATTTACGCGTCTGAATCAAATTTCCAAAACGATCTAAGCAGTATATGTGTGGCACTCGCTTCACCATCACCACAGTATCAAACTCAAGAACTAAAAATGACATACAGGTCGTGGGTGCAACCAGCTTTTCCTCCAACTATTCCAGCCCCAAGCTGTGTAATTTGTCCTGAAAGCTTCTGAATGCCTCTGTCACAACCTACGGGTGCTTTGCTCCCCCCAAATCATACAAATAAGTGCAAGTAAAATAACCTTTCTTCTGTTTTCTGGTGGATGAATTTGACTGCAGATGTGGTCTTCTGACAGATTATGGCACTACTTCGGAGTCTGAAGGGAATTGGCATATCAACATACTGATCTCTCCAACAATAACATAATTTGTGGCTTGCAGGTCCACATTGAAGTCTCCACATATCATCTTTGGTTTGGTGATGTGATATCCATGGTGTTGACCAAAGAACACGTGTCACTAATCAGTGCCGTATTGTTAGCCGGTGGCCTTTAGTACACCACACAGTTGGATGGTACTGATGGTACTGAACCGGATGCAGCGGTCCTTGTTGCCTCCACCGGACGCCAGGAAAGGGCGCACTCGCGCACATGTGTTCAATAGCAGACAAAGTGATACCCGGCTCGTAAAGGAGCGTCATATCTGATTGTGATATTACCATGAGACCACCTCGGGACGATTGTCGGTCTTGTCGCTAATTGTGTAACATGTCCTGTGTTATCATATTGTCTGGTCCCAAGCAACAGTTGGGTTGCGAAACGTCTCTGCAAAGTAGACGATGTCAGCATGGGTCAAGGACTCAGTGATCCTGAGGTCTTGTAGATGTTTGCGGTATGACCGGACAATATTCACTGGTTCTTTATTCACTTATTTTATCTTCCTGTACTTGCTCGTTACCAACTTCAGTACTTTTTCTAATTACTGGTTTGGAGTTGAGTTCTTTAACTACAGTGGACCCTACTGTCCGTTCACTCAGCTTGCCGGGATCCTTGGTTGCAGAGCGATCTAGTTTGGGTTGACCGTAGGATTGTTTTGACCTCACATCCTGTCCTGCATCACGTCTACAATACCTCGATATGTGTCCTACCTCGTCGCACAGATTACAAATTGTCCCGAAGGATCCCACCTATGTCTAGGGAAAGACCCTGGCCGTCGACCAGCCTGATTGCTTATAGTAGATAGGTGCACAGCTATTCTAGAGATCTCTTTACGAATATTCTGTAGCGCCCTTTCAGTGTCTCGCAATATCTCATTGTTCACATTCGTCCCACTTCCCACGAACATTTGCTGGGCCTGAACAGAATTCGTGCCCACCCCCCATTCTCCACTAAGATAGGAGGCTTCTTCTTTAACTTCATGGAACGTCCTAGGGGTTCTCTGCGGGTGCTCTCATTACTTCTCTACGTATCTGACGGCGAAACCACTCATATCTAAGGCCGTCTAGAAACCTGTCCCTAAAATTGCTATCACTGTCAACTAGCGGACCTCCCCTTCGCCAGTCTGCCCTCTTTTTAAGAGTTCCTACAGTGCCAGGGCATATTCTTGTAAGGTCCCGCGAGGGACTGGACCCGTGAATAGAATTGGCCCATGATTACGGATACGGGTGCAGTATCCCCTAATGCTTCTATCAGCCTCTCCTTCAATCTGTCTAAGTTTGCCCTGTCCTGAATGGATAAAACTGCTACCTGTCTCCGGGCTTCCTCCCCCAACAGGCCGCACAACAACCCGGCCCGATGGCCTTCTCACACATTGAACAACTGAAACAACCCCTCTCATCAATCGACTCATCTGACATCTCATTAATAGTTAATAAAATGCCTGTTTCTTGATAAACTTAAAAGCATTTAATGTATGAAAAACATACAACAAAAGCAATATAAATCTGATGGCTATCGCTTCATACCAATAGATACCAGTGTTTCCCACTCTGGACGTTAATAGGCACAGGGACCTTGTCCATCTGCAAAAATGGTAAAGAGGAAGACAGAACAATATAACAATCAATCATACGTAACAAAATGATACAGATACTATATGGAAACCACAGCTGCCAAATTCTTTTGTTTTGCGGTTTATCAATTCAATCCCACCTAATTTCTCAGCATTTCGCCCCACTCGCTTACTGTTTCAAGGCTACTAGTATACCGGTATACCGTTGTCCCCAGCATGGTTACTGAGACCAGTCGTGGATTTGGATATAGATCAAGGGATACAAGTGCTTTCATTATTCCATGACATTTTCCCTGGCAAAACATAACCAGACCCAGAGACAACACTGGTGTAAATTTATGTGGATTATTGTCAACACCATCCTACGATATTCTCATGCAAGAATTTTATCCACATACCTTGTTTAACCAGGTAATGATACAGGGCACGTGATACTGGTGACCACAGGCGAGCTGCATCACCTCGTTGACCTCGTACTCCTCTAGACAGATGCTGCACTCGGCGCTGGTCTCTGTTGACGATAGTTTGGCAAAAATATTAACTATGTTAAATATAGATGTGTAATATTGATATCACTGGGTAATGAATGAAACGACCTATGAATTGTAATACAAATTTGATGTGCGATTATCTTGCACACGCTATATTTCAGCATAGCCAGGGTGACATGAAATGAGAAGCAACTTACCAAGGTCCTGCTCTGTCATCCTGCGGATTGGTATCTTATCATCGGGAAGCTTGTCGAAAAAGGTGATCATCTGAAATATAATTACAAATAACACATCAGGATACCTGCCAAATAACACATCAGGATACCTGCCAAAACTACAGTATACAGCATATTATCTTAATTGCGATAAGAATGACAATTATCTCCATGAAAAATGGTTTGTGTTAACTGTGTGACAGTGTCTCCATGTGTGTGCCTGTCTATCTGTCTGTGAGTGTGTCCGGACATTATTATGTGGTTCTTCCTTAGGGCTAGCTGCTGTGTGTGGCTTTCTCTTCCTCGAAGCGGCGCTTGACGGTCATGTTTCGACAAGGAGAATTTGAGGACTTCCAGTCCGATGCCGCGGGTGGTGGTGTTCTAGATGAAAAGGCTGTGTACTCTCACAGTGCCGCTTTTTCTTGGTGCTCGTTGCGGAGTCGATTACTCTCAGCAGGGCCCTCTCCTGTCACAGCGGATCCATGTGGATGACTGGTTCACGACACACTCTCGTCAGCCTCTCAAGCGCGTTCTGTGTTTGTTCACCCTAAAAGCACCATATGAACAACCGTCTTAGGTGTAGTCCTTGCCACTTTCCTAGCTCCTATGCATGTGGCTTTCACGTTATCCATTATCGGGTTGTCTTTGCAAACAAATCTACGGACCCTTCGGGGTAGGAAACAGTCCTTCGCCCAGTGGCCTTTCTTGCCACAGTTGTAGCACATCCGGGACCGTCTGGCCTCCCCCCTTCCCTGGAAAGGCCTCCTGTTTTCCTCCACGAACCGTCTCTCGCCTATTGTCATCACCATCAGGCGAATCTGTTCCCCGATTCCCTCTTCGGCGGCGTGTTGTATTCAAAACTCGGCCACGGACATGTAGCGTGCCACTACCATCTGCTTTGCGCAGATTTTCGGGCCTCTCCTCTGCAGGCCCTCAAGTGGCTGTGCAGACCGATCCTCCTTCCGCACCGGTAGGAGCGAGATTTAGTCAGGCGAAATTTTGTAATGCTGCGCAATATCTTTTATAAAATTTTGGCTGGGGGTGGTGTGTCCTGCACGTCTGTGGGTGGTGTGTCCCGCACGTCTGTGGGTGGTGTGTCCTGCACGTCTGGGGGTGGTGTGTCCCGTACCTTGGGGTTCCGGGGGGTCCGGCCTCCGCGCATACAAATCTGGATTTATCCAGCCACGGTTGTCAGCCATTTCTGTAGTGTACAGCGGGTATCTTAATGGCATTGGTCCTTTTAATAATTGTACGGTCTTTACCGGGTCAATCTCGTAACGTTTGTCCACTTATATATGCCCTAGGTATGGCTGGCCTTGTGGACAAACTCCTAACCACGTCCAGCACACACTTGGGCATCATATCACGATGGCACATGTGGAAGCCGTCGTCTATCATTCTTTGTGTCCTCCGCAAGTACCGCTCGTCCTTCCACCCGCCAAGGTGGTTGATTTTGCCCCAGATTTTTTTTTATATTTGCCCCTCCGAAAACCAGCATTCTTGGGGTTGGGTTTCCTCTGGTGCAGCAAGGCAGAGTGAAAAGCTACAACTACACTACCAAACTACTCTTGTTACTGCTATTGCCTTAGAATGACTGTAGCTTACACCTTGTGTTTTTTAGATTTTCGCAAAAGTTAAGCATAGCTCTGTGTTTACAACACTAGTACTTTGGGCACATGTCATGTACAGTTTCATAGAAGTTAAATTAACACCTTGTTTTTTTACATTTTCGCAATAGCTTTGTTAACAAGTTTTACAAGAGTTAGATACCGAGTTTTTACGGTGTTGCAAAAGTAAATTATAGCTATGTTTACAAAAATACTTCAGGCACTTGTCATGTACAGTTTTACAAGAGTTAGATACCCTGAGTTACAGTGTTGCAAAACTTAACTATAGCTATGTTTACAAAAAGCTGTGTTGGTGGAAGTGGCGAGTCAGGATGGCCTAACTCGTCATCTCCCTCATCATCTGTAAAAAAAAAAAAAAGATAGAACGTTAGATACAAACCATTTGTGATGAGAAATACACAAAATGACACAGTGAACACGATGCAAGCTTAATAGATGTGTACATAAAACAAAATTATCATTAGTTTTTACACATCGATGAACTGTTCCTCATATGGTTACAAACATCAAACTGACGTTCATTGGTATTCATGAGTCAAAATACAAAATATTTGAACGCAAACAGGCTTCTTTCATATGGTTACAAACATTAAAATGACAATTATTGGTATTCATGTCATTGATAAGTCGAAATACAAAAAGTTTCAATCACAAGAAATTGACTGGAAAACGGCTTCTTTCATAATAGCAAAATATTACAATGTCCATGCGTAAAAATGCAAAATCATCAAAAAAATAATGGTCTAAAGGGAAGTTAAGCTTTTGAACAGCGTTACCTACCGGTGTCTGGGTCAGCGTCGTCATCACCCGAGTCTGCTTGCTCGGTGCCCCCCTCCCCATAGTTGGCACTGTTGAGGAGGTACCACGGCCGAATGCTGGGGTCTCTCCCCCAGATGCGATGCATTTCATCGTAGAAGAGGCAGGTTTTGCGCTTCCAACCACTCCTGTTGTTGTGGTTGCAAACACCCTTGTATTTGCTCTTGAGGTTGTTTTTTTTTTACTTTTATCCGGCACTGCCTCCAGGTTTTGTCGAAACCTTTCCTGGCCAGTTCGGCGGCTACCTCCAGGTAACAATGCTAATTTCTGTACGATCCTTTCAACTTCTTCTGGATTGCTGTGTCCGCGAATATAGCCAAGAGTGCGCGTTCCCCTTAGGCCACTACAATGGGGTATGTGTCATCGATGGTCACAGTCACAAGTGTCTCATAGTTAGTTCCCCATATGCCACGACAATGGCATGTGTCATCAGGGCTGATGGTCACAAGTGTCTCATAGTTGGTTCCCCATAGGCCACTACAATAGGGCATGTGTCATCAGGGCCGATGGTCACAATTGTCTCATAGCTGGTTCCCCATATGCCACTTATTTTAGTTTGATGCTCAGAGTTGACAACAGCTCTATAAAGTTCTCCTTTTGTGATTGGCCGTTGGTCTATTTCTTCCGCATCACTGCTGCTGTCTGACATTGTTTCACTCGGCTGTTGTCTCCAGTCTGTTGTCTGTAGGACTGCAAGTTCAGTTCAGGACTGCAAGGACAAATTTGACAGTGAACACACCTCCCACTGGTCCGTGTGGCTTATGTATTTCCTTGTCATTATCTTACCATAGTTCTTATTGATGGCAAGATGGTATAAAATCCCGTGAAGTTCAACTATTTGATGATCATATGTCACGTCGCTTGTGTCATCAGGGCTGATGGTCACAAGTGCCTCGTTGTTAGTTCCCCATAGGCCACTACAATGGGGCATGTGTCATCAGGGCTGATGGTCACGACTCACAAGTGCCTCGTAGTTAGTTCCCCATAGGCCACTACAATGGGGCATGTATCATCAGGGCTGATGGTCACAAGTGTCTCATAGTGGACCGGCAGTGCCGGCAGCATCAACCCTGCATAGAAGTTGTCTCAGTAGAGCCTTCATTGACTGGAGGAATTTAACCAAAATTGTTTATTAGCGGTAGATACCCGGTCCTTCATGTGGTCTTGCAGGATATGCTATCATAGAATGCACTGGTGACATTGTTCTATATCACTACATATTTCTTAGCATGTGCTGTAGAGTCATGATATTTCTGTGCCAATACAAATAAAAGTCCATAACAATTCAATGACTATTTTACATTATATTGTCGAAACAATTATTCACAAAAAAGACAACGTAGTACCCATTCTGACGTGACCTATCCTCTTCAAAATGTTGAGCTGTTCCTTGAATGTGATCGCTATTGAAACCGCATCACAATTGGTGACCAGCGTATGGTACAGGTAGCGCGTCTTTACTTGTACCTCAGGTAACAGTAGGTTGATGTAGGTCAGCAGGAGCTTCTCCACGGAGATGTCTGTCAACTCGTCCGTCATGGTGCCTATGTAGTCAGAAGTTGCTATCTTGGCCAGCAGGTCGTCACGCAGGCCGTCGCTTATTGCAACCTGCATGTCCGTCACGATGTCCCAGTGTGTGTGTGAGGCATTTGCTGACACGCGTAAGACAGCAAGGGCACCGCAGCCCCTGCATCTCGCATAGCTCGTTGAGACTTTGACACTTGACTGACGAAGTGTTCTCTTTTGCCAGGTAGTAAACATTGCGCATGGCGATAGCCAGCTCTCGGGCATCCAGCATCCTGTTGACTGCAGCCGGCACGTTGTTTGGCCTCTGGTTTTTAGCTTGTAACGCCGCTGTGTGGTCTGTTATGATGACATGACCCTCCAATTAAGCCAAACGGCTGATCTGAAGTCCTGCGTTCCTCGCGTGAACACATTGTTTTTTTTCCCATCAAGACAGGTTTTGAAATACATCAAATTGAGGCGTGGGTCGTAAACAAGCCACTTACACTTCTTTAACCAACTTTTAACGAACATTTTGCTGCTCGTCTCAGTAGCGTCATCCTTCGTCGTCGACTTGAGATTGTCGTCAGCTTCCTTGCCAGGAGGATCCTGTGAAGCTGTGATAAAGTTCTGCGGCCGCCGCTGTAGGCTCTTCGGACTTGTCAGCTTCCTTGTCGGGAGGATACTGTGAGGCTGCGGCCGCCGCTGTAGCGATAGTAGATAGAAGACCGTCCACTTCATCTTGTTCAGCGCCCAGACATCATCTTATCATATTGCTTCCCAATAACCTCAGTTTGGGTGTTCAAGATAATCATGTTGTAAGAAGAGAACACATTATGCCAAGCCAAGTTGTTTGGCAACAAAATACTCAACATTGAAATGTAATTTGGTTCACAGTTCACTTCAACTATTTATTTGCTAATGCCATTCCAACTGAAATTCTCCTCCCCGTGTAGACTGACCTGGTTGAAGCAGCTGACAGTAACTTCTTCTACCACTTTGATGTGTTCTGGATCGTCCCAAGCAAACCCCATGGTGGTGTTGTTCAGGAGATCGCTGGCTTTGGCAGCTGTTAGTTCTGCAGGAGAGATTAGATAATCCTCTTAAATCAGTTGTTAAGTCCCAGTTTATTTAAGTTAGTTCTGCAGGAGAGATAGGATAATCATCATATAAACCAGTTGTTAAGTCCCAGTTTATTTAAGACCTGATTAAAAAAAAAAGAAGAGGGCTGAATAAATCCCCAAGAACTCATATCGGCAGCAAACGGGACACCGTGAAGTTTCAATTTTAATTCGGCGCCCGCAAAGACGACAGAGGCAAGAATGGCGGCAAGAGTAAACGCACACGACAGGTGGGCTATCCAAGCATGGTTGGCGGGAGCCCTCCTTGCTGTAACACATAGCTCAAAAAATCCCTAGAAATTCTGTTCGGCAAACGGGACACCGTGAAGTTTCAATTTTAATTCGGCGCCCGCAAAGACAACAGAGGCAAGAATGGCGGCAAGAGTAAACGCACACGACAGGTGGGCTATCCAAGCATGGTTGGCGGGAGCCCTCCTTGCTGTAACACATAGCCAAAAAAAAATCCCTAGAAATTCTGTTCGGCAAACGGGACACCGTGAAGTTTCAATTTTAATTCGGCGCCCGCAAAGACGACAGAGGCAGGAATGGCGGCAAGAGTAAACGCACACGACAGGTGGGCTATCCAAGCATGGTTGGCGGGAGCCCTCCTTGCTGTAACACATAGCTAAAAAAATCCCTAGAAATTCTGTTGGGCAAACGGGACACCGTGAAGTTTCAATTTTAATTCGGCGCCCGCAAAGACGACAGAGGCAGGAATGGCGGCAAGGGTAAACGCACACGACAGCTGGGCTATCCAAGCATGGTTGGCGGGAGCCCTCCATACTGTAACACTAGCTCAAAAATGTTCCAGTCGGCGCCCGCTAAGACGGCAAAGTCAGGAATGATGGCAAGGGTAGACGCACACGACAGGTGGGCTATCCAAGCACACAACACAGGTGGTTGATGTGTACTGGATGGCGGGAGCCATGTGTGGCGGCGGGGCTGCAGGAGAAAATTTAGACATGATTTTTGTTACATCAGAAATCTGTTCTCAGGATAAGCAGTCTGTACTTTCTCTTCTTGATAGGAAATATACATACATGATATCGGTTGACAAGATTCCAAGATAACAAGTTGCTTCAAATTCAAAGGATGAAATCCTAAAGAGCAAGAAATACAGTTCAATAGCATCAAGACATACATTCGCCCAAATATAATGACTTCAAGTTGTAAGCGGGGCTAATACGACAATACTTCAATTCAATTGATTTTAAATCCTTGATAGCTCACCGAATTGTATCACAGAGCAGGTCACAAAAGTCTTATGACTAAATTTAGGTGATTCTATTCAGTGGCCCACACGCGACAGATGACAAATGACGGACGTTAGAAAATAAGGAAAAAGTGAACTCACAGTGTAATAAAACCGGATCATTGCATGGAAGCTGAATGATAAAAGAGAAAAAGAACAGTTAGAACATAGAAAAAGCTTGTTTACAGTTACATAGTGTTGTCCTGGGAGTTTAATTTTATCTCCTCGAAGTGGAGAAACACTTGTTTCAACGTACACATGCAAGCTTCGTCCGCGTTCGAACTGTTTAATAACATGCACTTCACTGTGAACGATTAACATTGAAAAATTACTTTGGTTTCATGTCACCGCCCGTGTCAATTTCTGAAATGTTTCCCATTAGAGCCACTGAAACTTATTGTCACTACTTGAACAAGGAGGAAGTAAGCTTATAATGAAATTATAGAGGGTAAACCGACCCTTGGGGCGGACAAAAGCTAACAAAACTAGGCTACATGCTAATTTTTTAACGTCAGTTCACCCATTGTGGAATTAATAAGCAACATTCGCTTCTTCAATGTTTTAACTGTTACACAGAAGATATTTCCACCACTAGACAACGTCTGTAATGTATCCATGTCAATGTTCGCGGGCAGGGATTACTGGACAATACAAAAATTTTTGGGAGCAGAATTTAACCCGAACATCTGTTTCAAAATTTAACGAGAAATTACTTACCATACATGTAGGCATAAGGACAGTTGGCCTCGTGGGATGCCAGCTCGGAGGGGGCATAATGTGTACTGCACTGAAGCTGCACCTCACAAGCAGTGGTCCAGTGCAGTTCTATAAGTATAAAAGAGACATTGAAAGAAGTTTTGACAAAAACTGGCGTCATTATATAACGAGATTTGAGCGACATAGTGTACATGTTACAACTGATATCATGTTGATTACAATATTTTGTTCTTGGCGCTGCGAGGCCTGTCGTCATTAGGGGAACAAAAGTTTAGCAATTTTATTTTAATAAAAGTCAGATATCTGAAAGTGATACATAATGAAAGGAGAAACTTACCCATCTACACTTCAGGGTGTGGCGCACGAATCTCTCGCCCTTAACGACATGATTCTGGTCATAAGGACAGCGAATCATCTGTTTTGGGCCACGCCCAAATATAATGACTCCAAATTGTATGTGGGCTAACACGAAAATACTTTCCAATTCCATTGATTTTAAATCCTTGATAGCTCACCGAATTGTATCACAGAGCAAAATGCTCAAGATTCAAATCAAATTTGCCTTACAGTTGATTTGCAAAGTCCACTTCAACTTTTTATTTTCTATTGCAATATCAAGTGAAATTCCTCAACTGTCGTTAAGATTTGAGTTATCTTCCAGTGTAGACTGACCTGGTTGAAGCAGCCGACACGTCTTCCACTACTTTAATGTGTTCTGGGTCGTCCCAAGCAAACCCCATGGTCGTATTTTATAGGAGGTTTGGTAGCTGTAAGTTCTGCAAGAGAGACAGGACAATCCTCATATAAACCATTTGTTAAGTCCCAGTTTGTTTAATATAAGACCTAATTGAAAAAAGAAAAGCGCTGATTAGAATTTCTCCATGCAGACAACTGAGTCATCATGTCAACTTAAAGGTCGTTAACCTTTATCCAGATATTGAGTCGACAGAACACGTTCAAATCACAACATTTTCAAGATATTGCAGTTCGATACCTGACCGTCCATTGACTTCATTTCACTAAACACTCTTCATAAACAACGGATGTAAATACCCAATAGATGCTGGTAACCTTAGCAATACAATGTCCTATCTTACCATGGTAGACCTTCTCAGCCCCCAGCAGTTTCTCTGCACATGTCGGTGCTCTTGTTTTGCCGCAGCAGGATTCCCCATAGGCCAGTAACAATGGGGCATGCGTCATCAGGGCTAATGGTCTCATAGTGGATCGCTGCAACACGGCCGGCCAGCAGCATCAACCCTGCATGGAAGTTGTTTGTCAGCAGAGCCTTCATTCTTTGACTCGTTCTTGTCTTCAAGGGACAGAGGCACAATGGTGCTTTTTTAACAGCTAGAGGACTACACGGGGTTCTCAGGCTATCCTTGAATGTCTCCATGCTGGGGAAGTGTTCCACCAGTACATGCTTCACTTTCTGGACAAACCTATGCTTTAGATTCTGTGGGTCATGACTGTTGGCAAGTATGTCAGCCTCAAGGAGGTCCTGCCTTCTACCGAGAGAAAGAAGAATTAAAGCATTTTCATCAAATGTAAGAATATTTTCAAAGAGGAGTCAAGATTATGTAAAAATGTAAACCAACAATTTACAAAGGTCTCTTTGTACAGAGAGTACTCAAAGTGTTAAATGTGCAATACCATTTGATACTGGTAAGCTAAAAATTATACTTGCAGAAGTAAATTTCACATGTTACCTGTGGTTCTCTGCTAGCAGACTTGGCTACGTAGTCTATGGCCACTGCAAGCCGGCTGGTCCAGTTAAACATTCTGTGCACCTGAAGAAAAGATTGGACGTGTATGTTGGCCATGAAAATATAGTCATGTATTACACTTAGTGAATATGTATTACTTAGTTGTGCTGCGTTAACTATGGATGTATATGGTATCTCATAATGCACGTGTACCACTTTGTTGTGCTACTTAAACTACGGATGGATATGCTACCCTATATAATGCACTAGGGACATTGTTCTATATCACTACATATTTCTTGACATGTGCTGTACAGCCATGATGTTTCTGTGCCGATACAAATAAAAGTCCATAACAATTCAATGACTATTTTACTTTATATTGTGGAAATAATTATTCAAAGAAAATAAAGAAAATTTCATACAAACCTCATACAAAGATGACAATTTTTCACTTAAAAAGACAGTTGGCTACATTTGTAACTTATAAATTGATCAAACTTGTTTAGTGTACCTAAAGGTCCGGACCTGTACCTAAACCCGTGTACCTGTATCTATACCTGACCATACACGCTCACAAAAGTAGGAAGGGTTTTAAAGCATTCTTCAACGGTAAATTTTGGAATAATATTAAATGATAAGCTACATTCAATTGGGAGTAAATAGCACATGTTGTCAATTTCAGTTGTTAAAACTAATTTTAAGCTCACTAAAGCTTTCTATTTATGAAATTGAGATGCTTAGACGGACGGTGGGTGAGTTTTGTCCTTCACAACAAGCAAAGTTCTATTCCTAGATGAAGGGATATATTAGCCTGAGTATCAGCCAGGTTAGTTTACCGGGGCTCCTGTACTGGATAATACTCAGGCTGGGATCAGGCTAGATCCCAGAGACAGCTAATTCAATGACCCACAGACGTCATCATCACAAGGAAATCAGTGATTAAGCAATGCTTCTGTAATTTTAAAACGTTCATGATGGTGAATAGGTTTTTGTCCTTTAAATTTTTAAGAAGTGTAGAAGAACGTAGTATGTTCATGTTGTGAACACATACCTATACATTACGAATATCAACTGCAGGGCATTGGCTCTTTGGATTCGTTTGTTTGCTACCGAGCAGTAGTATTTCCAACTGAAATTTCTCAATTGTAGACTGACCTGGTTGAAGCAGCTGACTGTAACCTCTTCCACTATTTAATGTGTTCTGGGTCGTCCCAGGCAGACCCCATGGTGGTGTTGTTCAGGAGATCGCTGGCTTTGGCAGCTGTTAGTTCTGCAGGAGAGATGGAAATATCCTCATATAAACCAGTTGTTAAGTCCCAGTTTAGTTTAGAGCTAATTGAAAAAAGGCTGAATAAAATTTACCCCATGCAGACAACTGATCATATCAACTTAAAGTTCGTTAACCTTGATCCACCTGGATATCAAGTCGACAGAACACGTTCAAATAATGCAACATTTGCAAAATATTCATTAAATGTTTTCATTAAAACACTTCTTTTATAAACAACGGATGTAACACACTGACCTACATCTAATGTCTTTAATCCCGACAAGAACCAGTATCTCACCTAGCTCTAACTTCTCATGTGTGGTAACTGTCTTACCATGGTAGACCTCCTACCCTTCTCTGCACATGTTAGCGCCGTCGTTTTGCTGCAGCAGGATCCCCCGTATGCCACTACAATAAGGCATGTGTCATCAGGGCTGGTGGTCACAAGTGTCTCATAGTGGACTGCTGCAACACGGCCGGCATCAACCCTGCATGCAAGTTGTCTATCAGCAGAGCCTTCATTGATAATGGAGCCTTCTATATCCATCGTCCACATCTGAAGCAAACAGAAAACAGTTAATTTTCATGTCCATTTAACAATTTTAAACAATTCTAGACAAGTTTCTGGCCTTATAAAACAGCTAAGTTGAATGAAAAATGTATACCGTTTTGTTACATGCATTTCAGGGTGTTTATTACAAGCATCTACCATCAACTGTCAGGTAGTATTGACTAAGGTGGTTGACAATGATGACATGCCTCGAGTATGATTTTGGATATTGAAAGAATGATTGAGTTGCTAACGGGTGTATTTGCTCTGAAATACAGATTCTAGTTATTATAAAGATCTTTCAGATCGTGAAAGTGTGAATGAGGCAATGACAGGCCTTTTCTGTTTATTTTGTTAATTTCCCAACATTCATTCTTTTTAAGGTGACTTGCATATTAGAATTGAATAGAATTCATATTCATATTAGAGTGATGAATTTCATTAAGATTGCAAATTGAGAATATTACTTCCAACGGACAGGTTACTGAACACTCCAGAGAGGTCCATCAACTCTTGTCACCGGCTCCATCTGCCCTTTCAGGTGACCTTTCAGCTCCATGAGGTTGCTCCATCGGGGAAGCTTCCCTTTCAGCTCCATGAGGTGGCTCCATCGGGGAAGCTTCCCTTTCAGCTCCATGAGGTGGCTCCATCCGGGAAGCTTCCCTTTCAGCTCCTTGAGGTTGCTCCATCGGGGAAGCTTCCCTTTCAGCTCCTTGAGGTTGCTCCATCGGGGAAGCTTCCCTTTCAGCTCCTTGAGGTTGCTCCATCGGGGAAGCTTCCCTTTCAGCTCCTTGAGGTTGCTCCATCGGGGAAGCTTCCCTTTCAGCTCCTTGAGGTTGCTCCATCGGGGAAGCTTCCCTTTCAGCTCCATGAGGTTGCTCCATCGGGGAAGCTTCCCTTTCAGCTCCTTGAGGTTGCTCCATCGGGGAAGATTACCATCCCGTCGCAAAGTAGAACACGCATCTAGTGCGTCTTGGTAGTGTGTCTGCCATGTCGATCCTGCAACACGAAATATCTGTCCACTTAGAGTTTGACCGTCCTGTTCGTCAGTGTCCGTGTCTCCGCCAGTGTCTTCGTTTTTATCTGAGCCATCAGATTCTTCCTCAGACAATTGAATGTCAGTGCAAAGTACGTGAAAGAGGGTCGGACTGCATGCCTGACGTCATCCTCTCTAACATCAACCTCTTCAACCAATTTAAAAAAGGGACATTCTAACACAAAGTGGTGTTCGTCTTCGACCACTCCTTAGCTGTAAAGCTGACAGTCTTGCTCGTTTCTCAATTTTTGTGTGTTATGTCTGCCTTTTTCTATGTTTAAAAGATGCGATGAGCATCGTATTCGTGCGATCGCTTGTCTCTGTTCTAAATTATTGAGCACTTTTAGGTAATTTTCAGCCACAAATCTGGTCTTTACCGAGCAGTAGGTAGCAAGACGGCTACTGATATTAATTTCATTATTCCAATGTAATTGCTTGGATCACTATTCGTTTCGTTTCCTGCAGGATCCTTTCGCTCCGGTAGTTGGCATCCCCCCCTGGTTCAGATGCTGCAGCAGGACCTGCGTTCTTCAAGACCACGTCACATACCAGGCCTGGCTGTCGCTCTAGGACGTCGTACAGTATGTCCTTCGCATCTGCTTCCAACACCTGACCTATCAGATCCTTAGACTAAAAAATAGACACTTTTCACCAGAACAGTGATCGACAAGCAATACCAGTAATCATGTGTATATATGACTGCACCTGTATTGGTCACAAGCTAATGTTTCCAATTGTTGTCGTAAAAGCTACAATTATGTGTTCCTTTCTGCTGGCTCGTAGCCCTTCGATTTTCTCGATCTCAGCACTGGTTAGGATAACGATAAAGCCTATAGCTTCCACCTCTACGTCTGCTGTGCCTCGCCCAGGAGTTGGAGGGTCCACAAGAGGCGATGCTGCGTCAGTAGGGTTGGGATTCCCGTCAGAGCTGGAGGAAGGGTTGTCTGTGTCAATGCCCTCCTCTGCACCAACCTCCTCCAGTAGCCGCGTACTATCCTGAACATTGCTTTCTCTATGGTCTTCTTCTGATATGTAGACTTCTTCCTCATGCTTATTCTTTGCTCTGTCACGTCTGACAATATTTTCCTCGGAGTGTTCTAGCATGGGTACCATCCTATTTCTACCGGGGCTCCTTACACTCGCTACCCCTAAAAAAGTTTGGTCCCAACCCCTTCAGAAATGACTTAATATAGTTGTTATAATGTTCCACATGCAAATCCAATGGCATGTTCTTGCCCTTCCCCCCTTTGTATTGAAAAACGTATTCCAGGTCAGCCATGGGGTGGGAACGGCTCCATCATCCATGGGGTGGGGGCGGCTTCATCCAAGGAAATGTCCAAAAAGCCCACTTCCAGGTCCTCTATATCTGCATCAGTAATAGGACAGCTCATGGCCATGGGCAAAAGCCTATTTGTCTTGCTCTTGTTGGCGTGGCGATTTTCTATGGCCTTTTTCAGGGCAAAGAAACCTTCTTCGCATGACTTTGCGATTTCTTCCTGTTTCAACCAGCCATTGCTCTGTGTTGAAATAAGGCCCATTTTGCTAAGTCTTCTGTACACAGCTGTCTTAGCACCCCCAGCCTGTAACACACAGTTGATGAAATATGCAAAGGCTGAAAGTTTGGAGTTTCGACCTCGGAGAGCCACAGCTGCACTGGCGGTTGAGTGGTGTGTTGTGTTTTCTGTGATCGTGTCCAAAACAGAAAGTGCAAATGGGGCTAGTTTCTGTAGACTTTGAAGGGAGAACTGCTGTAGGTGATGGGGTGTTGACTTGTAAAGGATGGAGTTGCTGCTGGCAGCTGGTTTTTGCATTCTCTGTTGATCATGTGAAGCATTTGGGATTTCAGTTCTTCTGATAGACTGTCGCACGTCATCATCAGTCTAGCAGCAGCCTTCAATCGTCCCCTTGCCAGGTTCTCCACGATCCCTTGAATGCTGTCCTTAAATGTGATGATGTCTGGTCTCTCCGGTCGTGACTAATATGTCACCATGATCTGAAAGGACAGATGTGTCTCTACATCAATATCTCAAAATCTATATTATTTGGAGGTTTGAAATAACAATGAAAAGTGTCACAAATACATTCCCAAGGGTTTAGGTGTGTAGTACATAGATATAAGAATGATACATAAAACGATATTAGGAAGTGCTTCCTATACTACGCTACATTCTAAAATATAAATCAAGCTTGTTTTGTTTAGCTAGTTGGGCTCCTTTTGGAACAGTCAAACAAAGATTTACAGTTTGTTCAATAGTATATGGCTATACTCTTATACTGTGTAATACAAAATAAATCCAAGGCACGTGTACTTTGTGCAATACTAGTTTGCTGGTACAAGTACTAGGACAATAACTCACACAATGTACTTTGTGCAATTTCAAACATGTTAGTACAGTTTTAAGTCCTCAGAATATTAGAGCATAGTATCTGTTTTTCACTTTGTCTTCAGAAGTTGCAATTGACACCTTATTAGCCAAATCACACCGAGTTGTGAAATTTTTAGGAAAATATTTCCTATCCCATCTGCACTGGAACCATTTACCTTATCATCAGGAAAACAAATTGATTCCTGTTCAAAGTATGATATGTGTCATCAAACAATCCATAGATGACAGTTTGTTGCTGGATAATTTTTTATAGCACAAGTGCATGCTGCTTTTATTTTTCATCATACTGATTTATCTTCAACTACCAATGCCTTAAATGACAATCATAACACATTCACTTTTGTACAGAAAGGGAAATCACACAACAGACGATAATCGGGTAAGGGGGAGGGGCGACCCACAACCTGAATTAGTAAATACTAAAAGCAACCACCAGCGTGGCGATAAAAAGTACGTAGAAATATCTATCGGAAACTGGCTTCATTTACCATTACATTCTTTCGGGAGACTAACCAAAAAACATGTTAAAACTGCTCACCTTTGTTTTGCAGGTTCTAGTGGGAGGTTCTTTCAGTTCCCTCGCGCTAGGGGTGCTACAAAGCTTTTTCAACGCTCTTAGTGTTTTCGTGGGAGTCGGTTCACGCAGCCGCTTTTCGATGCCGCTTGTCTCCGGAGTTTTTGGTAGTGGTGCCGCCCGACTTTCTGAAATTGTCGACAGTTTGGTGGGAGTTTGGGTTGCTGTAGGTACGATCTCTTTCTCGATGCCGCTGCCTCCGGCGTCGTTTGAAGTACCGCCTGACTTTCTGGAACTGCTGACAGTTGGGTGGGAGTTGGGGATGCGTTCGTCGTTGTTGATGTAGGCACCAAAGCTCAGTCATCGTTTTCTTGAAAGCGTGTCAGCTTTGGCAAGACATTCTCGAGATCTCGGATGCACTGCTTGCACATCCGTTCGGACGCACCATCGGCCTCCCTCCGAACAAGGACAACGCCGATCGCAGAAAGCCTCTCATCAAGTGGACGCTTCGGGGTGACAATTAAGCTTATGTTGTTCTTTTAATAGTTGTTATTTCTTCATATTCTCTTTTTTTTCTGGCGTCTAAAGCAATCAGTGCCTTGTCAAGCACAAAAGATACACAGACCAGACGTTCTGCTTCATTAACAAGGAGAGCTGTCCGGAAAGCCTGTAAGTGCCCTCAACATTATACTCACACTCTGCCCTCTTCCGATTCCGGCAGCAAATGAATTAGCAGTGCGGGGCTGGTGCTAATGTGAAAAGTCGGAGGAACCTTTCCTCTTGAGTATACCTGTCGAGACTGGGATGATTACAATGATATATTTCATGAGTGCTGTGCATGAATTTTAAGTTCCAACTACATGTACATTTATTAGCCTTAGACTAATATCGTGACACATTTCTGTTCCGTAATTTACTATAATACATTTGTACAAATAAAAAGTATAAGTCATAAAGCACAGAAGATTTCAGCTTTTGTTAAAACTGAATGCAATCACACTTTCTTCAATTACTTGGATTGCTCAAACAAAATTATTTCCGAAGTACAGCATTAATATTGTGTAGCTCACAGCTGTTACGCGGACTCAACCACCTTGCGGGGTCGTATTGTCCAACAATAGGACTTACCTGGGACTGAATCACCTGCGGACCGTCCTTTGCTCTTTCAACCGCGCCTTGCCCATATCATGGGATGTAACACATCGCCCATCCTTGCCCATACCCAAGCAGATGTTGGTAAGGGTTCAGGATATGTAGCTTAATGAATAACATTAGACCCACAGTTGCTGTAAATAAGAAACTATAAAAACTCAATACTCAGTATAAATGTAAAGGCTTTTTAAAACTTGCCACTTCCGAAGATTTGATAACTGTACAATACTTAAGAAAGCACATTATACTAGTGCATTATGATGACGTTTAAACGCAAAAAAACATTGCCAGAATTAACGCTAATTGCACGCAAGCAAAACAACGGCAGACAACGTATGTATACTTAACTTCGAAAGGTGAAATATTATTTATTAGAAGCTAAGTAATCATGCTAAATCGATTTATAGTTTAAGCTATTAGAAAAAGACATTTAATCGTTTGTGTATCAGAAGTACGTCGATTCAAGAAGTTCCATTTGCGACCAATATCTTTCGTCACAGCGATCACCCCTATCCCTGACACACGGGGCAACGACCGCACGAACCTTACCGATCGATATATCCATGGACTTTCGTACCAGCCCCGCGACATATAAAACATACTAACGTTACTATTAGCATGACGTACGTTTGGGCGTCAGTCGACCCATGACAACTCTGTATGTAACCATGCACCATTGTACATCTCAACATGTGATTGCTGTCGGAAAACTGATTTCACCTTTCCTTAATTTATCAGCAAACCGTAAGCCTTGGCAGAAAGACTTTGTTGTAACTCTATACTGTCTGCCTCAAATGTTTATACAACTAGGTCACATATTAACACAATATGGCAGAGAGGCCATCCATTTTTCCGTTGGTATTTTACAACGACATCTAGATGGACAAAAACACTAGACACCTATACTGGTATTCCTTCTGAAGTATGAGTTCATAATGTGATGTCTATTATGGCAAGTAAATCATAAGGTTATGATCTGGCGTTCCCAACTTACAAAACGATTTTACAGCTATATTAATGCCGGAACAATGCAGGTTATTTTGAGTTGTCGATTGTTGTGGAATTCAGATAGTTTAAATTAATATTTGGGATACCGAAGAATTTTGTATCAACTAGTTGATAACTAAGCTGATGCTTGACACGTACATATGAACCAATTTCTGCTTACGTCAGGCCCCATGCATGTGACAATAAATCAAAGTCCAAAACCGCTTGATATTGGTTGGTCGGTATGACGCGTTGCCAAGTTCCTATTGGTTGAAGATAGCATGTGACTCAGCTGGAAAGACCCAGAACTTGTAGATCATGATCAGCATACAAGCTATAGATCACTGTTTCCTTGAGGAATGGAACAAGCCATTATAAGGATGGGAATCGTATCAAGGATCTAGAGAGGGTGGATAGACTATTTTAGTGGATCTGTTAGCCGTTCTGACCTCTGGTGAAGTTCTCTGAGTTGTACCAGCATGTCAAAGGGGGCAACGAACATTAAGGTAAGTCAACGTTTGCACTTAACACTGTAACGCCTATATAACTGGAAGACGTTGCAACAAACGTTTACATTTTCAAGACAGGTTACATATACAAGAGTTGACGGTAAGGAAATGTTATGTACAAGCTTTGTGTACGCCTCTGTACGTATTAGATATTAACTGATTATTTAGGCACGCATTTCCCAGAGGAAAATGTTTACACAAAGTCTACCTGTTCAACATGGCGGAGGTGTTCTGTTTAGCCGATTACGAGTAGCTTCCAAAAAACTTCTAATTGGCTTCTTTTTACCTCCGAGAAAGGAGGACAATCTCCTGACGGAGGTTTTGAAATTGTGCGAAAGTTGAGGGTTTCCAGTCGTATCTCACCATCGGTTCGATGGATCATTACGTACTTTGGCAATGAGAGAAATCTAAGGTACTTTGGACGTCTGCCCTATTGCACTGTCGTATGTAAGGTTGCATTGTTACATTTACGTTACTTGTGTTTTTGAGGTGGACTCTACATAAACGTGCCCCCAGATATCCCCATAAGGGGCAAAGTACTGAGGGGGTGAGGTTCCGGGCTCAGGCAGGCACCAGTGATGTCTATTTAATAGTATAATACAGTATTGAATAACGGCCATTATTTTATGCCGTCACGTTTATCGATTTAGTTGGCGTAAGGCTTATCGCACACTGTAAACCATTACCTACGGACACTTTCTTTTGTTAGGCCACAGCAACCAAATGCTATGGATGGCTTCAGCGCGCGCATTAATTTTCGCCTGATTTCGAAAATGAAATTTTTTTTTTCTTCTGCAGGCATGGTCAACATGACAATAAAGTACCAAAATGAGCAAATATATTTTGTTGTAGCCTGATAATTGTACTTGTAGAAGTGACAATTGCAAGGTACGCAGGACTGTAGTTGTAGAATTGAAACTTATTGGATATATAGTTGTCACCAATATGGAAGCTATGAGTGTGGTTACCAACTTTGTTGGTGATGCCAGTCTACCACACTAGAGTCACTTTTACCACACCAGTACATGACTTAAATACAGGAATGAATACCTTGTTGGCTCTGATACCATGTTTTGTCCCTTTAATTCTTTTAACTAGAGTTCGGGGACCTCATACCTCCATGAAATATTTATTGCTTTTTTGTGGATGGTATGTATGTTTATAGTCGGTTGTATTTGAGAGTAATGGTTATAAATGTTATGGGAAAGTAGTGGTGTATTTATTTAATGACACAGAGGATGTCCATCTGATTAGTAATTATCAAAATGTGACACTTAATTGTGTAATGTGCGTTTAAGAGGTCCACGGCATATGGTAGCGTGGTGTTCCTTAAGCTTGATGTTTGGTATTTAAACTGTCCAAGGTTGTCAGCATTATTGAGGTTCGACTATGTGCCTCAGAGCGGTGTGGTGGGAGGAAGTTGGGAAACTCAGAAAGAAGAAGGGATGTGGCCAACTTTAGTCAGATGGTGATTTGATTTTCCACCAATATGTCATAACATCAGCTGTTCACACGGTACAAAAATGAGGTGCACACTTTCCTCTGATAGCCCTACATCAACTGTAAGATGAATACTTGGCGCCAACCCCGTCTGCTAAAAAACAAGTACCATTGGCTACGAAAGAGACAACTAACAACTGTCCCTTATCGTAACGAAATCAGAACATCTGTATCGCCCATAAAACTTCTGACACCCAACCCATCTAAGATGAGAGGACCTAATGGCATTTTAATCACCATGTCACTCAAATCAGCAGTACAGTATGTGAGACATCCATGCCTGTTAAGCATTACCGTTAAATGTACCTCAACTTCTTACAATTATACTTATCTCCATGATATCCTAAGCAGACATAAATAAAACTAATTATCATATTAAAAAAACTCGGGGTTCCCCAAACAGCTGTCATACAAATCACCTCACTATCTGCTTGGAGCTAAGCCCATTAACAGACACTTAAAGCACGATGCCTGTTCCAATATATCGCAGATATAGGGGGGATTTCTGATATTATTACATCGATTATAACGACAGATACGGCGCCCAAAATCACATCGATTCGAGCTTTCATCACAGCCCACCAACACAACAAGTATGAAACCAATCCATCCAGCCGTTCTTGAGTAATCTTGTACACAGAGACACATAACAGAAAATATAACCTCCATGACATTTCATGGAGGTAACTACTGTGCCAACTGTTACAAATATTTCAAACAGTCCTAAGCAGACATAAATAAAACTACTGGGGGTTCCCCAAACAGCTGTCACCTCACTATCTGCTTGCAGCTAAGCCCATTAACAAACACATACAGCACGATGCCTGTACCAATATATCTCAAATATAGGGGTTATTTCTGATATTATTACATCGATTATAACGACAGATACGGCTCCCAAGATCTCATCGATTCGAGCTTTCATCACACCCCACCAACACAACAAGTATGAAACCAATCCATCCAGCCGTTCTTGAGTAATCATCTACACAGACAGAGACACATAACAGAAAATATAACCTCCATTCCATGACATTTCATGGAGGTAACAACAGTCATCACAACTTTATGGTGCCTATTTTTGAAAAGGTAGCCGTCTTGTTTTTTTTCACCCATCTTGTTTTTTTCGCCCTATCGCACTATTTTTGCAATCTGCAGAGGATGTCATCCATAAAATTTACTTGCTGTGGCCTTGATTTTATATCAAACTCGCCATCGTCCTTCTTCAAGGTATAAAATCTTGGCATGAGACCCGCATGCGTTTACGCTTACATTCTAAACGTTATTGGCTACTCCGGCCGATTAAGGCCTGTGACACTGTGGAAGATACGGTAAAATATTTATAGGCTTGTACGTTTGGAAGGCATGGTCGTATTGCTATGTTAGCACTATGATACGGCATACAAAACACTGTCAACACGCTTTGTATGTGCAATACACCATACTATCACCGTGTTCCACGTGAATGTCATATGTCGTCGAGTGATATCGATATAAAGGTGGTAATGATTGATAATCAAATTCTACTTTCTCAACAGGATGTAGCCACCTTAGGCTCACTGATAGAAGCAGCCCGGGATGGAAACGTGGAAGACGTGAAACGTTTACTGAAGGCTGGTGCAGAAGTGAACCAGACTGATGAGGTAGCATGGATGAATGGCTAACATGACATCTACCTTGTTATGTGCATTTATTGGCCCTTTTTCCAAGTATAATTTGATACGCAATGCAGAAATATAAGCATGATTTTGTAGCAGCTAGAGAGGGACATGTGGAAGCTGAGAATGAAGAGAACTTAAATCAACAGTTATTGAATTGTTGCACCAGCTGTTAACGTTTATATCATTTTTATATTTATTTACTCTTTTTACAACTGCCATGTATGTATCAAAATCCTTAACGTTGTAAACATCTCAACCAATCACGGTATATATACAGTCAAACCTGTATTAGGGGCCACCTCTACAGAGGGGCCACCTGTCCATAGTGGCCACTTTTTGTCGGTCCCTTGGGTATTTTATCTACAAGTTGCCACCTCTATACAGAGGCCACCTGTCTATAGTGGCTAAATTTGTCCGGTCCCTTGAGTGGCCGCTATAGACAGGTTTGACTGTAAATAACTTTTGTGACCACATCTGTAAGTAGTGACGCATATTGTTGTGACACAATGTTAAACAGTCAGAATTGCCCTGAAGAAGGTGGCTGACGGTCACCGAAACGTCGGGAAAAAATAAATTTGTGGTTGTATAGAATATTCTCTCTATTCAGAATTTTGTCTTATTCGTAAACTGCAACTTTTTTCACTTGCACACAGGATGGGGTCACCCCACTGATCATAGCAGCCCTGAAAGGACATGTAAACCTTGTGCAGCAGCTGCTGAAGGCTGGAGCAGAAGTGAACAAAGCGGAGCAGGTAACAATAATAGACAAAAAATCATTACATTTTACATTGTCATGACGTTGTGTTGTTTTTCTTCCCACATGATTGGCACATTCGTATTAGATGTATATGATTGTTCCCATTGTTACATATATATGATTCTTACCATGTGACCTGTACTTGGCCCAGTGGGCCATAAATGTGCAATAAAGGTCTTCATTTTTCATTCATTCTTATTAGATTTAACTCCATTGTGTCGGAGAAGGATTGTGGTATCCATTAACACCTCAATTCTTGCTTTGTTCACAGAATGGATTTACTTCGCTTTTCATGGCAGCCCAGAACGGACGTGTAGATGTTGTACAGCAGCTACTGAAGGCTGGAGCAAAGGTTGACAAGTCTGAAAAAGTAAAACATCTCACCCTTGTATTAACATTTTTATTACAATGTGTTATGACGTATTAACATGACTGCAGCTGGGCAAGAGAAGAAACAAGATTATATTCTACTCGCTTCCAGAGTGGAGCCACTCCCCTGTACACAGCAGCCCAGAATAGACATGTGGAAGTTGTGAAGCAGCTGCTGAAGGCCAGAGCAGACTTGAACAAGGCTAGACAGGTAACATATACTAACTAGAAAATGTTCAAAAGCGTGGCCATTTGTCTTGTATGGTATTAACTGGCATATTACTGGTTCATGTCCTGAGCCTGTAAGAGACTATTGTTTTATTCGTTACGTCAAATTCTTTTTATCTCACAGGACGGTACAACTCCATTGTACTTAGCAGCCCAGAAGGGACATGTACAAATTGTGCAGCAGTTGGTGAAGGCTGGAGCAGACGTGAACAAGGCTAGAGAGGTAGAAAGACATTTAAAATGCTTCACTTGTCATAGACATTTCCTTAATATACCAAATAGGGTTTGACATTTCTTTAGTCTAATCCAGTTTTATTCGGTTACAGACCGGAGTCATTCCACTTTACATAGCAGCCTCACATGGACATGTAAAAGTGGTGCAGGAGCTTCTAAAGGCTGGAGCAGAAGTGAACAAGGCTAAGCAGGTAAACGAGCTCCTATGACCATTGCTCTGTTACTGGATATGATTTATTTCAACACTATTCTAATTTCTATTCGCTGATATGAAAATTTCCTTTCTCATAGGATGGCTTGACTCCACTGTACATAGCAACAAAAAATGGACATGAGGAAGTTGTTAAGCAGCTGCTGAAGGCTGGAGCAGAAGTGGACACGGCTACTAAGGTAAGATGAGTGAAAGTAAAATATGATTAACAGGTAGGATATGTTGTCACTCGTTTCATGTACACATTTGTGTTTTTTATTCATGAATCTAAAAGCAATCTTTGATACGCAATATGATATTTGTGTAGATATTTGTGGCTAATATTGAATAAATTCTAACACATGTTATCATATCTTGCTGTTACATCATCACAATGGTATTCATATGCAGAACGGAGACAGTCCACTGTTGATGACAGCCCAGATTGGACATTTAAAAATTTTGCAGCAGCTGCTGAAGGCTGGAGCAGAAGTGAACAAGGCTCATCTGGTTAAGTGGCTCTAAAGAAGTAGAACTGTATCTACGATCTATTTTAGCAAGCTTTTCTTTAGGTATTCAAACTGTTTTTTGCATAGTTTGCGAATCGTTTGATACATTTCCTTGTATACTTTACCTTGTTTGATACAGTACCTTGTTCCTTACTTACTCTTTCTGATCAAATTCTGCTCGTTCACAGTTCGGAGCCACTCCGCTATTTGCAGCAGTCCAGAATGGACACATGGAAGTTGTGCAAGAGCTGCTGAAGGCTGGAGCAGAAGTGGACAATGCTAGAGCGGTAAATGACCAAAGTGACAATGATTGTCAATGTAGTCATATATGGGTAGATTCCATTTCCTTGTAGTATGTTTTGATAACTGTTGCACCTGCAATAATCCCATATACCTTGATGAGCTTAACTCAAATGTTACAGGATGGATTCACTCCTTTATGCATGGCAGCCTGGATTGGACATTTGAAAGTTGTACAGAAGATGTTGGAGGCTGGAGCAGAGGTGGACAAGCCTGGTCAGCAGGTAACACAATATTTGAATGTGTGGTTGGTGTGTGTGTGTGTGTGTGTGTGTGTGTGTGTGTGTGTGTGTACGTATCAATGTCCTTCAGTTTGTTTTCCGTTATAACAGTTATCAATTATCAGTTATGATTTGGCGGAGATACTTGGTACGAGGGGCATTCAATAAGTAATGTCCCTGACCCATTCCCCATAGCAGGAGATTAATGAAACTTGGCACAGTTATTAGTCTTTCTCTTCATAGGAACCACCCAGAGTTTTGCATTTCTCCCATCATTTGATGTAGCTCTGGACACCGTTCTTGTAGGACATCCCAGGTTGGTCCTCCGACAGATGCCTCATCAATGGCAGAAGAGGGACGACCAGGTCTGGGAGCTGTTTCCACAGACTTCCGACCTTGTTTGAATTCAGGATGCCAGCGTTTTACAAGGTCATATGATGGGGCATCATCACCATAAGTTTTTTTTCATTTCATCAAAAGTCCCCTTTGGTGTGCGTCCTTTCAAATACAAAAACCGGATCACTGCGCGACACTCAACTTGCTCCATTTCACACCTGGTCCATTTCACACCTGACTCAGTTCAAACACCAGTAAATCAGTAACCACAATTAGTTCAGAGCTGTTTTTGCAACATAACCCATAGAGATATGACTCATTACACATGCAAAATTTCATCTAGATCAGACAACTGGAAGTGGGTCAGGGACATTACTTATTTCGTAAGTGGTAAGTGATAATTATAAGTCATTGTGATTGCCCTGTGTGTTTAGAAACAAGATAATACGCATTCACATAAAACTACTCACTCACAGAACGGAACCGCCGGCCCATTGTATGCAGCAGCACAGGTGGGACATGTGAACGTTGTGCAGCATCTTCTGAAGGCTGGAGCAAGAGTGGATAATACCGATCAGGTAACATTGCTAAAGGAAAAGTTATGCAAATGACTTCCACATTTACATAATGTATACATAGCGCTGTACACTTGCACATGTCACAAGCAGGTAACTCCCACTATTTACATTCAGATGATTTATGCACATAAGACTTTATGCAATTTAAGTAAATGTTTCACACTCCATAAATTATATACGTTATATGCCTGCAAGGAAATCTTATTATTGGAAGAATCGTAGGTTTTCCTCATCAAATAAAGCCCTAACTTGCGTAATTTGCATGTTATTGACAAAAGTCACAAAAATGCAGAAGTTCTGCTGCAGGACCAAAGTCACATACGAGGGCTCAAATTTGAAATTGACCTTCCTCTATCTAAGCTAATCCCATATACCGAATGTCATTACAACCCATCCAAAGTTACGCTGGCCACAAATATCCGAAAACACAAACAGGTAGACACATAGATACACAAAATATATACCTTCCGTTTTGATGGAGGTAATGCTCTTCGAATTCCAACTTCTTGTTTTTCTATAACGTTTTCTTGACAATCTATCGTCACGATTTGCTTGGCAAATGTATGGGGTCATCGAACTCCAGTTCACATTGAATCCTCCTTGTTCACAGGAGGGAATCACAGAATTGTCCATAGCAGCCCAGAATGGACATGTAGAAGTTGTGCAGCAGCTGCTGAAGGCTGGAGCAGACGTCAACAAGGCTAGACAGGTAGGATTTGGACACTTGGATATTTTATCAGTCCATTAGCTGACATACAACATTTCAACTCAGCAAGTCACAAAGAGTGACACCAAAACTCACAGACCTAAGACAACTACATGAAAGTCCTTGCAAGTAGTATTTACATTCTACATTTAATCAAATCCATTACATTATGTACATGAGAAGCTCCTGCTTAGACTTACTGGCAGATTGAAAGATTCATTCAAATGCAGCAGTTTTCTAAGAAGGTATTCATAATCTACCAAATCAAACGAAGCCGACAGGTCGAGGAAGATCAGTCCTCTCAGGTTGAATGGTCAATGGTAAAGTACCAATCATCTCTCATTTGCAGCTGTACATGTGGAGTATTTTTTTTCTGAAGCCATGTTGATGGGTTATCATCAGTTTTGGAGACAATATTTGGAAATTTGGATGTATACAATTACAATTCGTTCTGCTATTTTGCGAAACCTGATCACATTATGTCCGCATCGTAGACTCGAATGTTGCACTGATTTTGATTGTTTCCAATATTCATTCTCATCAATTTCTACTCATACACAGGACGGAGCCACACCACTGTTAATGGCATCCCAGAATGGGCATGTGAAAGTTGTACAGCAGCTGCTGAAGGCCGGAGCAGAAGTGGATAAAGCAACGCAGGTAACATGACTAAAATGGAATAAATGATAATTGAAGGAATTAGTAATGATAATGTGGCCAAGCGCAATGTAAAGAATCTGATTTTTCATTTGTCTCCTCCTAATTGCTCTCTGAAAGATATGACCATATTAATCCATAACACATTCTATTTGGTCATAGAACGGAGCCACCGCACTGTTGGTAGCAGCCAAGAAGGGGCATATGAAAATTGTGCAGCAGCTGATGAAGGATGGAGCAGAAGTAGAATATACTAATCAGGTAGCACGACGGAGAAAGTTACCGTAGATTATTTTTTCGCATTTTCATAGATTCCATTACTTTCCTGTAGGGTGGAGGAGTGAAGTAGAAGAGGCCAAACATTTGAGCTAGTCCATTAGAAGTTGCATAATTTCATTTCAAAGCCATATCATACCATACCATACCATATCCCGTCCATTACTATATGTATATGTTAAGAATAGTTTGATACATGGCTAGGTCCCTCTGTGTGAATGATGATATGTTTATACGTTTATTTACATTCTCGCGCACAGGACGGGTGCACATCGTTGAACCTGGCAGCCCAGGAGGGACGTGTGGGAGTTGTGCAGCAGCTGCTGAAGGCTGGAGCAGAAGTGAACAAGGCTAGGCAGGTAACATGGCTGGCCAAATGAACTATATTTGCCTTGTAAGTGATACAAGTGAATGATTGATTGATGGATTCTCGTAAATGCAGAGGTAATGATGATATGTAAAAATGGTACTTTGCCGAAGGACTAGTCATCCACACATGCAATCTATACACAATTAAGGTACGGAAGACCATAACTTGAAATAGATAATATGCCAAGTACAATTACACATATTTGGTGCAATTCCCTTAGTATGAAAGATGAGAATATGTTTATTTACACAGATGAGGATATGTTTGTTTACAAAATTATTCTTGCTCACAGGGCGGATACACCCCATTGTTCATGGCAGCCCAGAATGGACATGTGGAAGTTGTGCAGCAACTACTGAAGACTGGGGCAGAAGTGGATAAAGCTGATGAGGTAACATGGCTGACCAAAAGAATTATATAATTTTTTTATTCAACGTTGTTGTCGTACATTTCATATCGATTTCATTTTATAACTGTCTCTCTGCTCTAAAGAGACAGTTGTATTAAATTTGCCCTCAGACTGGGACCACTCCACTGTACATAGCAGCCGTAAAGGGACACGTGAAAGTTGTGCAGCATCTGCTGAATGTTGGGGCAAAAGTGGACAAGGCTAATCAGGTATGATAGCAGCAATACATTCATCTATATTGTTATAAACCGTAACAATAACAAACATGTGGGTGAAATTGCACATTTTTTTGTCTAAAAGGCAGGCGGTGATTACGATTGATAACTGTTCTAATGTTCATGACATCTTTACCCTCGACTTGATATGATATCAAGTGTCTGTGATTTTCACTTTCGCAAGGATTGATAATCCTTTCGCAAAAAGCAGTGAGGCTAATTCAAAACTTAATAGATATGATGGTGTCCATAAGGATTGTATTTACTTTCAGGATGGACTCACACTGTACTCAGCAGCTCAAGAGGGACATGTGGAAAATGTGCAGCAGCTTCCCAAGTCTGGAGCAGAAGTGGACAAGTTTCAAAAGGTATTATGGTCACTAACGAAATTACATGTAGCCTTTACATGTTGTGGAGACTTCGTAGTTATCAACGGTGTTTTATGTTGAATTCTAGTAATTTCTACTTGGTCATGGCAAATCTTAATGTACATTTGTTAAAACTAGGAGATCTTAATTCATACATATCGTACACACATTCATTTTGTATCCATTCATATTGTATACACCTCCTTTACTGAAGTAACACGTTGACACGTGTCAAAAACAAATTCTGCTCGCGTGCAGATCGGAGCCACTCCACTAGCCGCGGCATCCTGGAATGGACATGTGGAAGTTGTACAGCAGCTGCTGAAGGCTGGAGCAGAAGTGGACAAGATTACTGATGAAGTAAGATAGTTGAACGACTAACATCACAATTACCATTAATAATGAGGTATGATGCTCCGAGCCTCAGCCCGCCCATGCAAAAGTGGTGCTCAGTGCAGCATTAGAGCCAGAATCTTTTATGACTCATTAAGGTGGCATTGGTGCCGTCTGCCATGGTAATTTCATGGTAATTATGAGCTGTCCAAGTTTCTCTCCCCAAACTGTCAAGGAAGGAAAGCTTGGAAGCAATTAGAGGGGACAGTGCTGCATTGGTGCCATTTTCTGTCACGGTGATTATAGAGTGGTAACACTCCACCTTTAGATTAACCCCCTGTCTTTCTCAGTTGAAATGGAACTACTGTTTTGAAGAAACTAGCTTTAGCTACATTGTTTCAAACTTAACCTTACAAGTTAAAAAGTTTTAATAATAATAATAATCATAAACTATCTGAAGATTTTCATCATTCATGGTGAGGTGACAGGAAGGGCTGCAGAACAGTCCCCAGTAACTGGAGATGCCTTCTTAAGTTCACAAGTTTGGGTCTGATTCTGTGTTTTGGTAACCTAAAAGCTGCACATAGAACTTACATGTACTTCTGAATAGCCTGGTGAGCATTTATAATAATAATAATATCTGAGTGGTAAAATTCAAAACTGAATTTCTGTATAATTTTCACATTCTGATAATATATTTGCATACTTGAATCTCCACTTCACTATGACCCCTAATTGAAATTCATCCGTAAAATCTATTTGGTTTCAGCCCATGCCACTTGGTCTAAAGCAAGTAAATTTCACTACTGAGTATGCACAGGGCCTTAGAAAGTACTGTATGTGACAGTTGCCCATGTCCTGGTGGCTGTGCTAGGCCAGTCACATGACTCAGCCCTAAGGTATGTCACATGATACAGTCCAAGCTTCTGGGCCAGACTATGTATCAGTAGTTGTAGCTAAATCTAGTTTCTCCAAAACAGTAGTTCCATTTCAACTGAGAAAGACGGGGTTAATCTAAAGGTGGAGTGTTACCACTCTATAATCACCGTGACAGAAAATGGCACCAATGCAGCACTGTCCTCTCCAATCGCTTCCAAGCTTTCCTTCCTTGAAAGTCTGTGGACCTTGAATGATAAATGATGATTAATGGTCTACACATTGAGGTAGCATTGGTGCCCAATTTCCTTGGGATCTTGACTGAGGTGGCACCAATGCTAAAAGTGCTGGACTAAGGTGACAATGGTGCCGGTCTCATGCTGCACTGCACACCACTTTTGTAAGGTGACTAACAATATTACATGTAATGTTACATGTTTTGAAAAATTGTTTTCAACAGTCTTTCATGTTGAATTCTACTTGCTTACGGGATAGACCAATTTATAAATTATATTACTTAAATCAGAGATATCTTCATCCGTGCACATCAAATACACAGTCTGTATTCATTCATCTTGTATACACTTCTTTTACGGAAGTTACACGTTGATACGTGTTAAAAAAAACTTCTGTTCGCATGCAGATCGGGGCCACTCCACTGTACATAGCAGCCCACAATGGACATGTAAAAGTTGTACAGCAGCTGCTGAAGGCTGGGGCAGAAGTGGATAAAGCCAAGCAGGTACACATTTTCAAACTGTGCGAAAAGAAGGCCTTCCTGTAATAGACGAAATACTTTATACAACAATACAGGCATCTTTCTTCATCAACATCACATTCTTCCTGTGAACAGGGCGGAGTCACCCCATTGTTTATAGCAGCCCAGAATGGACATGTGGAAGTTGTGCAGCAGCTGCTGAAGGCTGGAGCAGAAGTAAACAAGGCTGATGAGGTAACATGACTGAACAAATATCATATTGTGTATTGCACGATTTTGTCATTCCATGATGAGAATATTTGTAAACAAGTCTTTACCAACATATCCTCCATATAAATTATTACAGTACGGAGCCACCTCGTTGGTGATAGCAGCCCATAATGGACATATTCAGGTTGTACAGCTGCTGCTTAAGACTGGAGCAGAAGTGGACAAGGCTATACTGGTAAATGTTTGAATTAATCATAATAATCTTTATTGCAAATCCATGCCCGGGGGCTAATTGCAGACAAAGTTAAGTAGTGGTATACATAATTGTATACTTTACAGACAATGAATAAATAGACAATTACTAAACTATGGGTTAGTTCTAGAATGCGTTGTATTTATACGTATTGTGTAGACTCAACCTTCATGATCAGGCTCATACGGTCATTGTGTATGAAAGATACAATTATCGCCATTTCATATAAAGTTTTTCTTGCTCACAGGTCGGAGCTACCTCGCTGCACGTAGCGGCCCAGAATGGACATGTGGAAGTTGTGCAGCAGCTGCTGAAGGCTGGAGCAGAAGTAGACAAGGCTGATCAAGTAAGATGGCTTAACAAGCAAATGGCCTCACATCATAGCCTTACACATTGCATTACGTCCATTGTTACCTCCTAGAATGGTATTGTAGTTACCTTTACCACTGAGAAGGTTTTGGGCGCCATTTGTTGTGTGTGTATGTCAATGGATAGGATAAGTTGAGAATGGATCCTTATGATATTTTGATCATGTGCGTCAGGTCGGTACCCTGGTAAGGGTTGGGGAAATGAAGGTCAAGTTCGATGATGGGCTTGGTTGTAAGGTACTGCAGCGGAACTTTAGGTCTGCAGGGAAAAATTTTGACTTTGAAAGAAAATAAATAAAATGACGATGACGTTACGGATCGTCATGTTGTTTGGTATGTAGATAGCTCAAGTGATAAATTGCATAGTCACACGCTAGATCTATCTTGCAGAATAAATTAGGAATGTTTATAAATCCACAGCATTCCACGATAGGACTCTCAAACATGTGACATGTCTAAATAAGAAAGAGAGGAATATTATTAGATATTAATTCTTGGCGTCGCGTCGCATAACGGTACGTACTAGTATTTGGCCCAAAGCTCAGAGTCCATAGGTTCTAGTCCTCTGATATGCTCCGTGTTTGAGAAGAGCCGTACCTCTAGCACGGAAAAGAAACCACCACTCTTGTCGAAATGAAAAGGGGTCCTTTCCGTTGTGAGTGGATCAGTTGAATATGTCCAGATACGCAGCTTGTACTCTTCAGTACAGCCTAAAAAATTATGCAAATAAAGACTCCATTTGCATTAACTATGCAAATACTTCAATATTGGTAAATGATGAAAATTTCATACTGTCGTCATGTACATATTCTATTAGGATAAACTGCAATAACCTTTCAACTATAAGACTATTTAGATTGTGTTTCGTATATAGTTATAGTAAGACGGTGTGTTTGGGATTATTTAGGCTGAAATGACGAATGGGTTCATACTGTAAGGAAAATCGCTTTTTTTATCGCTTACAGAGGGGAATAGCCCCGCTGTACATGGCATCCCAGAATGGACATGTAGCAGTCGTACAGCAGCTGCTGGAGGCTGGAGCGGAAGTGGACAAGGCTGATGAGGTAAGATGGTTGACTAGATGTGCATTGAACTTTGTAGACCTTCACGTTGTGTAAATTGTGTTTTGCTTATCAAAACGGAGTCCTTATGTCAAGGCAACACAATACAATTCCTTAATTAACAAATCTATTTGCCCTCAGTTCCAGCATGTTGCATTCCAGGTCATGTCAACGTTGACGATCTGTTGATTGCTCAGCATGACAATGAGAGTAAATACTTCATTTCACGCAAATGTCTCCTAAGTATGAACGAGCAATATGTCACAACTTTGTCACAAAGAGGCCCAAAAGACTCGTGCAAGCATAGCAACACCGGAAACTAAAAACATTGACCCCTGCAGTCTGATCGGCACTACATGTAATCTCAAAGTACGCGGTAAATCCCTTCTTAATTCCAGTCAGTTCAGTGCAAAGTGATGATATATTTTGAACCACATTCTCGAGTCCGCTAGTCTTGGTCTACCGGTTTATTTTCGGAAAGGCATTGAAAAATTTACTCTCAATGATGTTCGTGTTATGATGCAAACTATAAGCAAAATCGCTATTTTTATCCTTTACAGAGGGGAATAGCCCCACTGTACCTGGCCTCCCAGAATGGACATGTGGAAGTTGTGCAGCAGTTGCTGAAGGCTGGAGCAGACGTGGACAAAGTCATGCAGGTACGATGGTTGAGTAGAAATGCACCGACCCTTGTAGCCCTTCACTTTGTGTTAATAGTGCTTTGCTTATCAAAACGGAGTCCTTGTGTCAAGGCAACAGAATTCATTAATTACCAAATCTACTTGCCCTCAGTTTGGACTCACATCACTGTTCATCGCAGCCCAGCAAGGTCATGCGGAAGTTCTTCAACAGCTACTAAATGCTGGAGCTAAAGCAGAGATGAGTCTGCAGGTAAATTAATTGGACAAGAAATAGGAATATGCTGTAAGCAGTGGCCACTAGGACTGCGATCACAATACAAGATAAGTACCCAGTTGTTTAGAAGAACGCGACCTGTTATTTCTTGAAAGGTAAGTCCTTAAATTATGCTTATAAGCTACAAGTCACAATTGAAAGAACATTAAATAACATAACCATTTTTACATTTGTCACCAAATGAATACAAGTACATTTGGTATGATTTTGTATGATGAATTCTCCTGTCGGATGTCGACGGATGAGTAGTCAAGCAGCCAGTCACTTGCCAAGGTTCCTCGTGTGGGAGGGAAGTCATATTCTGAATGCACAGGAACGGCCGTGAATGTATGACATAAACGTATCCCCCCAATATGCACATTTACAAATCTTCACAAAGACTGCTTGTAAGTGAATATTTCCATAATGCATAAACCCGAGAATATTTGGTTTCTCTTTCAGGGAGCTCACGATAAAATGAGTTATGCAGGTTTAACGGCTCTACATACAGTCTGCATGAATGGTCACTTTGAAGCTGCTCGCGTCCTGATCTTGAACAAGAAAGGTGCCATCAACCAGAAGGCAATGGTAAATGTATCAAAGCAGGATACCTCTAAATACCCTGTATCATGCACAGATTTTTCTGTAATAAATGAAGTATGTAATCATGTTGCCATATGTTTTAAAAAGAGAGAGGAAGCTACTAGAACTTGATATGCGGTAGTACATGTGTATAGTGTTTAGTATCATGTTAGTTTTTTTTTATGTTTATGTGATTGTTATTCATTTCACTAATGTCCATTATACTATGTATGGTCTCTTATGCATTTATCAGCCTGAGGGAAAATATGCAATAAAGATTATTATTAAGTACATAAAGGCACTGAATTGATATCCCTGAAGATTGTTCTGAAATCCGAGACAAACGCTCATATATTGGCATTTGCTTGAAGTTGACCTTCATTTTCACTTAAAAGCATTAAAAAAAGAAATCACGCACGCACACACACACTTATACATAAGATACATAATTAGATGGTTGGATACAGAATACGGACCTCAATAATCGATGCGTATTCTCTTTCTTGGCAGCTGAACATCTTTGAATTCACGGAAGAGTACACAGATGTAACCCCACTCCATATCGCAGCGGCGTTAAGCCACCTGAACATCGTGAATCTCCTTGTCAGTGCAGGAGCAGACACCGCATGTACAGGAATTGTCAAGGTATTTTTGAATGATTTCTAGTACCCCCTCACATTGACGGGAAGGGGGGAACTCTGCCATTTCTTCGTTGGCAGCAGGGTCATGCCTCCTCGTAATTTAGAGCTCTCAGACTCGTCGTTCGATCGATTTTCGCCAAATGTGAGGGGGGGGGGTATAAGGATACTGGTTGATCACATGGAATCTCCTGAATGTAAAAAGCCACAGTAGGCGCTACCAACCACCGTGACTTCATACAGAGTGCTACCATCATCTGTAAAGATGGAAGGATGCCTACAATGCCTTTGTGAACAATCATTTGCTCCTTAAGTTCCAAGTAAAGTAGCTGCTTAAGCTACAATTAGTTAATATATATATATTTTTTTTATTGAACAAACACATAAAGAAAATAACAGACAAGTAGCGGCCCACTCAAGTTAAAACAACTTATATCTGTGCCGCTATTAAATATTAAAAGAAAATAAGAATAACATGTGATTGACAATATGCAATAAATCTGTACAGATGGTATACTAGTATGTTGATTGGTGGAAGCGCAAGTCCTGGTACCACCCCCCACCCCCGCGGAAATTTTGGTAGGACACGGGAAAAACATGGTTAGAAACGGCCAGTTTGCACAATGAAGTTCTGAGTTGAAGACATAATCAAACAGTTTGTGGAATAGTTGCAAAGGGAAGTACCAAAAAGTAGTAAATGTTTGATTTCACCATCAGAAAGAGAGAAAATATCGAAAAGATTACTAGGATTATTATGTAATGGGCAATGGAGTAGGAAATGAGAAATCGATTCGCATTGGCACCCGCAGCTACAGGCTGGACTACCAGTTAGCCCACGACTGAAAAGACTGCCAGTCAAGCTACAGGTGCCAATGCGAAGGCGTGCCAACAGAGTACAAGCATATCTTGGACCAAAGCTAAAATATCTAAATTTGACAGGTTTTACAGATTTAAACAAGTGCACTTTAAACCTAAGGAAGCTGTAACTACGTGTTGCCAAGTCTAATTTGTTCCAGTGACTTAATGAGTAAGGAACAAAAGACTTTGCAAAACGATTTGTTGAAGCGTTGAGTGATCTTAAATTCATTTTGTTGCGAAGGTCATACGAACATGTTGAGGAAATGATTGAAGGAAGTAGGTCAGACAAATAGCTACGAGTAGAACCATGAATGATTTTGTAGAACGATAAAAGTCTATGAATATGCCTCCTGTCCGATAAGGTCTCCCAGCCGAGTTCTTTGCAAGCTGAGCAGTACGATGATCCTTTGACAGCACCTGTTACAATAAGAGAGCATACTCTCCAAGCAGAGGTATTGGATTCGTTCTAAAAGTTGATTCTTCACACGTGCAGCCGTGCCAAACGACATCACCGTACTCCAAACACGGGCGGATAAATCATTAAATGATTTGTACAATGTTTCCAAAACATTACGAGGGAGTTTAAATTTCAACCCTTTGAAAGTTACTAAGCTTTTAGAAATGTTAGACAATATATTGTTGGTGTGGGATTTCCAAGTCATGTCAGAGTTTAAGGTAATTCCTATATGTTTGTGAGAAGAAACAGACTTAATAATGCAATTGTATAAAAGCAGAGGTGGGTGTACTAGATTAGCTCGTCTGGTTGAGAAACACATTTCAACTATTTTGGCTGGGTTCAATTCCATTAACCACTGAACAGCCCATCTGTGTATTTTCTCTAAATCAGCATTTAAACAGGAAGCAGAAAAACTCGCGTTATCGACAACATGCATAAGTGAACTGTCGTCAGCGAAAAGAAATGGCTGCGAGACAAGATTATCGACAATATCATTAATATAGACAAGGAAAAATAAGGGGCCTAATACAGACCCTTAATATATTATTTGCGGTTATTACACTTTTCTCTCTTATAGCTGGCTAGTTTGGTTGGAAATAATTTCTTCCTTATATCTGATGTACCTCACTTTTTCATTTTTCAGAATAAAGAAAGTGGACTAACAAAAGTGCAGAGTTCTTATGACGTGGCTGTGGACAGAGACCAACACCTTACTGCTTTCACGCTCTGGAGTGCCACTGTTGGGAAGACAGCTAGCAAAGTACGTTGATATTTGGGATTTGATTGGCCTGTATACGCTGGGTCTGATGTATGGTAACGGGCCAATTTTAAGATCTATGCTACCACGTGGCCAATTGGCTGCATCTGCATCCTGTCTTGAATATTGAAACAATATCTGACTGCTTAGAGTCAGTTCAGATAGTTGTCTTGAAACTTAAGTGTATTTTCCGAATTTCAGGAAGCTGACAAGGAGTTTCCAACAGAACTGTTTGCCAAACAGGCCGCCATCAAAACAAGGCAACAGGCAGAGAAGGTATATATTATATAATAATTGTTGTGTTTATTTAGACAAAATATTCGACAATTTAATGGAAACATTACACATGTGGATGTCAGCTGTGCCCAGGGACTACCAGTGTCAAAGCTCAAACGAAAGCATTTCGTTAGAGATGGAATAGGATACTTAGGAGAAGTAGAATACTAAATATGAATTGTGCTATAGGGATAGTGAAGCTACAGTGAATATAGCAAAGCAATGCATTTGTGATCTTTTGGACATCTAATATAACCAGTAAAATATTGATGATTGTGTCATGCATGTGGCTATTTTATTCCGTTGGTCGTTCGTATCAACGAATATTACATCGATATCCTGTACTGAAACGGTTATTTGCCATCCTCAAGGACATCATGAGAAGAATCATCACAACAATGCTGAACGATCATGTGGGACGACGATGGCGGGAACTCGGCCGCCGCCTGGGTATCATAGAGGTTGACTTGGACGACATCCAGTACAGGTGCAACATCAACTTGGGAGGGCTGAAGGAGATGACTGTGGAGAGTCTGCAGCTGTGGCTGGACAGACAACCGTACTGGCCAAACATTTTTAACGTGTGGTGGGCACTGCAGGACATGCAGATGGCGGATGTGGCAGGTTAGTTGTTTTCTCATTGGAAAGCATATACGCGTCAGCAAAGAAAGCGTACAAACATTATTTAGCTTTAGTGACTCTGTATTCCAAGGCTCAATTAATTTACAGCGAGAATGTTTTCATGGCCCTGCATGAGAGACTCTACCACAGCTGTACATACGCCTTTCAGTCTGATTTTTTTTATATCAAGATCTACAAGTTGGAAGAGTATCATATGATGTCATTACATACAACAGATGTACCCTCAGATGAAGTTATTAAACATCCATTCAAGACTGGTTTTAGTAGTATATTTTTGTACCTTGCAGAGACCATACTGAAGACACTCGCCGATGAGCGAAATCTTGCTGGCGTAAAAGATGAGATTGACGAGAACAAAGACGAGGATGAAGGGGAGAACGATGACAGAAACGACGACCAAAACAAAGTGGCAGAAAAGAAACAACAGGTAAATCATTTGATTATTTTTTTCTTCAAAAAATCTTTTTAAAATCTCTCCAGTTGCTTGATTTACTTAGTGTTAAGAATTGTTCGATGTTGTAAGACATCAGATTTTGTCGTGGCGTTGCTAGCTTTCCTATTTCTTAATGATCACTGGTGATTTATGCCAGAGTAGACATTTGAATTTATATTTGTGCAATAATGCTCTGTCATCAAACTGTATTTTCCTATTATCCTTCCATTTACACGGCAATGTATCGTAAAGACCGAGCAGGCGTGGGTCCATTTTGTTGCCTACTCTTAACAAGAGAAAACAAGGATAAGCAAGAATGACCATTGATGCATTCTGTGCATGTAGCAGACTGAGTGTTTTAGTTGATTCCTAAATTTATATATTATCTGTCCCTTTTCAGATGGGAGTTGTGTCGGAAACAACTTCGTTCTTTGAGATGGCCAAGGAACTGTTATCGTCCATCTCCTCATCAGGTTTGTGCTTTTAATTGATGGTCGTTCGATTATGATCGGCTAGCAACACTAGACTACATTGGACTAATCTTGAATTGAAAACATGTACGAGAATGTAACTATCCCCATACGCCAAATAGCAATCAGTCAAGCAACAAGATATGACTTTGCAAACCACCAGGCGTTTGAGGTAGTATCTAGTATCAGTAGATCAAAATGCAGAGATTTCGGGACGAAATTTGAACGTCAACATTGATTGAACTTGACGTTGGTCAATCAGTAGTCCCAACTTTCAGGAATATTTTCTCAACATGCATCTAAACCACTTGTCAAATAGTCACATTTCAGCTCACATATCCTCAATCATATTCGTCGTTTATCTTCCCCTTTATGGCCTAATAAAGGTAAGCATTTCAAATTGCATCAGTTAAAGACTCTAACGTAAATTCACCTTTTTTTTAGTTTCCAATATGGTGTCTCGTTGGCTGAGGGACTTCGAATTCGACGCCTTCGTGTCTGCCAACCAGCGGGACTTCTCCTGGGTGAATGAGTGGGTTCAGCAGCTCGAGTCTCCACCCCACAACCTGAAGATCTGTGTCCACCACAGGGACTTCAAGAGCGGCGTGCCGATCTCACACAACATCGACTGGGCAGTGGCTAACAGTAGGAAGATTCTCATAGTTCTCTCCCAGAACTTTCTGTCCAGTAACTGGTGTAAGGTTGAGCTGAAGGCAGCCGTAGAGAAAGAACTGAGTAGTGACAAGTACTGTGTGCTGCCCATGTTGAAGGCTGAGTGTGAGATACCTGATGAGTTATCTCACCTGACGTACCTGGACTGTACAGATGGTACTGTGGATGTTGCCAAGTTGGCAAGTGACATCAAATCCCAAGTGAGGAAGAGGGCAAGCTTAGCCAGTTCACAGTAGGGGAAAGTATGTACATATATGACTACAGAGATAGGGAGACTTTAGGACACTATACTGTAGACAAACTTTCCTGTTGAAGCATTCTTTATGGATTATAAGACTGAAGCTAACAAAATGTAATACATTGATGATAGTTACAATACTAGTCTGGTGATACGAATCAAGATATTTTGGCATCTGACATTGTTTGTGACGTCTTTTGATGTGATAAGATATGAAAACATTATAACAAATGCTGTTTGATTCTGTTTATAGCAGTTAGCCAAAGTATTTCTCTGTTCAATGATCTTTCCATTGTCCAAAAAGGAGTTGTCAAAAGTGTGAAGAATACCAACGTGTGTAAAAATTCAATGTCATGCAAGATGACGTAAATAATCCATTCACCCAAGTGGGAAGGATGTTATGAAAGGTCTAAGCAACTTGTTTTTATGAGTTGCATATTAATTACAGTTAATGTATATAAAAAAGGAATGTTGTGGTGAAATAAGAGAGAAACGATCGTTTTGTATTTTGAATCACAGCTGTTTGCTTTTAGCAATGCAATGAAAGTTTGTCTTCTTTTCTTAAGCTTTACTCAAAATTTCAGTCATTGAAGATATATTAAATCAGATAAATCTTGGGTTAGTCAAGGACACAAACGTTCCGTTATCATGTCATCATGTTCATATCAATAGATGTCTATATACTCTTTGTAACCAACGTATATCTTTGCCTAGTCATATAATGTTCCTTTTCAATACAGAATTATTTGTATCAGTTACAAAACAACTGGTCAATGTGAAGTATACCGTAAATCAACATGAAGTACGCAAAGCATGTAAATAGCTATTACAATGTGAGAGATCCATCTAGGATATTACTAATGTTTAAACATGAAGAATAGGTATCAATTAATGATTTTGCCTTTTTGACGTTAACTTTGTGTTCAGAATATTAATCATTTCATGACCTTATTGTACAGGTAACTTTTCAATCTAGTTTTAGGTGTTCACCTATAGCTAAATCCCATTGTTAATTCTTTCGTAACACAGGCTTTTAACGCAATAAAAGTTGATCGCTGAAATTTGTCATTGTTTGAGTTTATTGTTACGGCTGTTTTTATACTCTCCTTTAATTTGGATCTCCACTTTGTTTACACCGATGGTGGTCTGGAATCTGAATACTGACAGGCTTTCAAGTTGCAATCGGTCAGGACAAAGATTTGAAAAGTTAGCAATTAGGTCATCAGCGTTGGTAAGGATGATGGTACAAGACATGTATACAAGCATCGCAGAACTTTTAACACTCATAACTCGCCAACAACGCAAGCAATCTTAATTTTCGGTTTAAAACTTCCTACCAAGAGACCTTTGGAATGATACCAAGCCTGGCCTCAAAATTAAAGTTAGTAAAAAGTGTTTTCAAGTAGGCTAACTTTGATATCATTCGAAGGAAGTTCTGAACTGAAATCCGTTGTTGGCAAGTTATGAGTGTTTCAAGTAAACCACATCTTAACACAACTTAAAATTAGTTTTTTACTAACCCTAATTTTAGGTTGTGGTTAACTTGAGCAACTTAAACATCCTTTGTAGCAATATACAAACAAAATGTAGACCATTGTTTTGATGAGTATTGCACATCCACAAGTAGGTCCAGGTTCAGGTCCTTTGGACCTACACAATGCCTGGATCTATAGTTTCTGTACTGGTATATATATACCCACCCCTATGTAGTTGGAATGTAGTATTCAAAGCTACATTTTTCTTGCTCATACTCATAGCTCTTGGAGTTTAATTTCTGATAGCCAGACAACAAAACAATAGTACAACAATAATGTTTTTGTTTTGTATTTTCTGCACTTAATACGTTGATTGCATAAAAGAGTGGCATTCAAAATTTGCGAACAAACTTTTTGCACCACAGGGAAGACACTACGTATGTGCTATAGTTTGCTTCAAAATGCTTTGCAAGGTGTACATCATCTTATACATACATGTATAGCAAACAGTTGTCTAAATTTGTAACATTCAGTCGAGCCATCGTTGACAACAAGATTGAGGAAGAAGATTCATTTCAATTTATAACATGCCGGTTCCATGATTTTGCTTCCTTTTTAATACACCGTAGCCAACGTTTCAAACACTGGTACTCCAACCATTTTGCTTCTCAAATATAATTAGGACTATTTCAGGTTATATTTTGCTCCCATCCAAAACTTTAATCTGTTGTAGAACAGAGACTATGTCGGATTTAAACCCCTCCGTGCTGCACACAGGGTTTCCCTCCAGGTCCAGTACAGACACATTGGTGCAGCTTGCCAGAGGTGCCAAGGCTTGTGCTTTGGCTATACCTGAGGAAAGAAGTTAAGGACTACAAGTGCAACTAAAGTATGTGTGCCCAACTAAAGCATTCCACTTATGTGCAAAAGGAACTGCAGGGTGATCATATGGCAATCATAGCATCAGCTATAAATACAAACAAGTGGCCGTACGTATCGTACTCTGTGACGTATTTATGGTTTCCGCCGCATCAGTTACAATATAAATTATGCCGATGATATGTACAGTCCCGGTAAGCCAAATAACGATAAACAGAAAAAGAAAACTAAGCCCTAATATAACCAATAGCTTACCAGGACAAAGTATATACTTGTTTATCATAACAATGGCTCTGACCAATGCAATATGCTAGGAAGCCAGAGTCTAACGTCTGTTTAGGGATTCCTCTACCGCGACAGCTGTTCTCACATAGCCCCATATATGCATCATGTAACATTTGCTTGGCAATATCCAATTACCGCAATGCCTAACATGCCGAAATAACGCAGACCTGTACCAATATACCGAGAGATGCAGGGGTGATATCTGAAATAATTACATTGATTATAACAACAGCTACCATGATAAAAAAATGCAGACGACATGCAAAATTACATACGAATGCGGCAAATGGAATATGGAGATACAGATGTGAACACTCATCACATTCACCGATCACAATACTCCGTCAACGGAGGTTACCCTCCTGTCACAGAGTAATTACTTTTCAGGTCTACTTGCTCAGCACACATGTTGACAAGAAAGGATATGTGAAGGTAAGTTCAGGGGAGTGAAAGAGGCCATTTACATCAGAGTCCACCAACCTTCCCTTGACTGAGACTGGGGACGATACCGACTTCCAAGCACCTTTGACCCTTTGCTGACGTCACACTTCTGATGTGTGACTTAGGCTTTGGGTCATTTCAACTTGATAAGGATCAGAGGACTGATCAAAAGCTTGTTGGTAAGCACTTTATTTTGTGTATGGATATATGGTTTGAAATTGTAACATAAGTCTGATCTTGATGTTATTGGAGTCAGTGAGGAACATGGAAACATAAGAAAGGATACGGTTGTTCCTGAGGGAAACCCTCCCCAGTAGAGGCATGTTGGTGAGTCCTGCTATACTCTCTATGTTGTTGTTGTCAGCCAGCAGTAATTTCAGACACTGCAACATGTAGACTGGGATGTCCAGGGTGGTCAGTCGGTTGTTGGACAGGTCCAGCTGCACTACGAGTGTCATGTGATCCAGGTGACGGACACATGTCAGACCCTGACAAGAAATTCAGACACATATATAGCACATCAAAGATTATATTTCATGTTACATTCATGTAATAAAAGGTTACCGGAACACTTTTCAATGATAACAAGTTAGGCCACACCAAATCTATTTGTTGCTTCTTGGATTTTTTCAGAAAAAATTGGACTAATAGGTCGAAAAAAAATTAAAACAATTTTTTTCCAAAGGTCTGCGGCGAAGATATATGGCATAAATAACAACAAAAAACAGCATGAGTAGTTGGCATGTTTTATGCAATGTATTCCTTCCTTTGACTTGTTACCAATGTTCTGAATAAAAGGCATTGTTGTTAGACTGAAATCATGTGTATGTGGCTCTGAATGGTAATATTTACAGCTTTGTGATAGCAAAACCTGTATTATTTTTTCTGGGGACTTAATTAATTTTTTTTGGACAGGCAAATACGAGAAGCAACAAATAAAATTGTTGTGGCCTTATTAAGAAAAAGTAAACCAAAGAGGTGTTTACCTTCCCGGACAGGTCCAGTTTGTTGGTCCCCTCCTCAGACTGCATGACAGTGTTTTCTATGAGGAACCTGCTACTGAGGTCTGAGTAGTAGTTTCTCCTGTAGCTGTCCAGGGATGTCAGCTTATCCACATACTGTAGGGTCTGCTCCTGGTATGTGATGGGATCAATGGCTCTCATCAGCAGTACTACGGACAAGATGGCCCCTGTGGAAAACAGTCATAATAAAGCAATACTGTTAGTAGAGCTGTGTACCTAAATAAATTTTAGATACAGAGTTTCAGTACAAGTCCGGACCTGAACATGTTCCTTAACAAGTTTGATAAGTATCTGTATGTTATAGATATAGCCAACTGACTTTTATAGTAATAGATTGTCATCTTTGAATGAAGAATTACTTACTTGAACCTCAAAAACGACTTTTTCTGAGTTTTCAACTGCAAGATAATCACAATTGTCATCATTGATTCTGGATCAACCTATCTGTAGTCTTAAATTAAAAGTGGTGTCCACTAGTGCTTTAGTTAGTTCAGGTACAGGTACAGGTACACAGGTGTTTAGGTCCAGACCTGTACCTAAACAGTTTTATAGGCATGGTACAGGTATGGGTATTTTGGTACACAGCCCTAACTGTAAGAATATCCCAGCAGTCAGTATGTACAGCACAGTGGGTCACTAGTGAATACCTGAGAACTACTGCAAGCACTGCCATGACCTAAATCACATAGAATAAGTCACCATAAAGTCTTACATTTGTTGTCAGGTTCAAGTTCATGTAGCTGCTGACAGGACTCCAGTTCCTGTTGCAGGACAGAGGACTTGGCTACACTCAGCTCTGACCTGTAAAGATATTCAAGATTAACAAACAAGATTTTAAATGTCATCGATATTCAAGAGTAACAAACAAGATTGTAAAGGTCATCCAGGTACTGTATATCATGGGTAGGGGATTCAAGATGACTTTATTGGTTATGTTGATGAAGGTTAGACCTCCAGGTAATAAGATATGATTTGAAAGACACTGGATGGTGTCTGAAACGTCTGACCGTTTCTAAAATCATATCCAGTTGCTTGAGTAACTACTTTTGGCGACTTTATCCGTTTGTCGCAGTTACAAGCTGAATTAGAAAACAACGTTGAAACATCAGCTAAACGTCACTTTTCTCCCAAAAAATTGATTTGCAATTATCAATACCATAATTAGGGAAACATATAATTTCATCTATCACAGTTGTGTTCAATTGCATGTAGAATAATGATGTAGAGACATGACAGGGTCTTTGTCTTACCTGAATAACTCTTGACTTTCTGTGATGTCTCTACTAAATACTTCAGGATGTCCTGTGGAGGAATAGGAAAAATAAACTGTGTTAGCTTCCTTAACACAATACAAAAGACAATGTCTTTATCAATTGACATTTCATTCTTGGTAATGATCCATACCAAGGTTGTGGCCAACCTAAAATCATTTTCCGTCACCTTGATTTTGAATGGAACTCCTGTCGAGCGCCGAAGGCAACTTCCTCTGATTTTGGGGAGATGTTTGCAAAATTTCAAGTTTTTTTATATCTTTACATACATATCGATTTTTATCCGTCGCAGTCGCAGAGGACAGAATGGGCAATTTTTTTCCATCCACAGCTGCAAAATTCCGTCAAAGGACGGAAGAACGGGTGCTGGCTACAACCCTGATCCATACCACATAAATTTTTTAGTAGGAAACTGGGAAAATCTGACGTAAAAGTCACCTTTTGAGAAACAATCAACAAAAAAGATTACAGAGAAGTTTCAGCTTACCTGCTCCTAGAACACATTCCCTGCCCACCAGCCCAGCCTCTGTGTCTAACGTCACATGTATGTGCTGATCTCTGTCTGGTGTCAGACTGTGTTCTGGAAACTCAAATATCTGAGGTGCAGTGGTTAAGGGGTACTCACTACTCAGTGGACATTACAGAAGGTTCTGTGTGTAAAGCTGCAAGTTATTCCTTTATTAAAGCTGTGTTATTAAGTCTTAATTTGTGATCTTTTCAACATCTTCTTTTAAAGTAATGTCAAGTCTTAAATTGTGATCTTTTCAATATCTTCTTTTAAAGCAATGTCAAGTCTTAGCTTGTGATCTTTGAACATTCAAGTTTGCCCTACAATATCTCAAGAAACCATAGAAACCATAAAAGCATGACAGGATTTGAACAGATTCATCACAAGCAGTGAATGGTTTAAAGCCTTCACACCTAGCCTACTATAGAATCATCTACAAAACAAGACAGGCTCAGGCTGGTTTTTTAACAGAGCTAGAAAAACATTCATCACAAGCAATGTATGATTTGTGAACCGGTGCAATGGCTGAGTGGGTAGAGTGTTCGCCTTGCATTTGGCAAATCATACCAAAGACTTTAAAAATGGTACATGCTGCTTTCTCTGCTTAGCACTCTGCACTGATGAGGAAGAAGATAATGGGAGTTAAACACACATCACTACCAGTGGAACAGCCCCCTGCTGTAGTGGCTTGCACAAATGTGTGGCCCAAGGGCTACAGAAATTGGGATGGGTGCCACCCCAAAGCATCTGCACAGATGTACATTGTCAAGCAACTTATTAATAAGTGAATGATTTTAAGCCATTTCACCTAGCCTACTATAGAATCATCTAGTAGACAAAAATATTACATTAATAATTTGTACATTTCTCCACAAAACAAACACAACTAATGGCCATTAGCAAAAGGATACCAACACCTGTTCAAATGTGTCAGTGCCACGTGGGGTGTGCCATCGCCCTGTGATGACCTCACCATCTTTAACTACATTGAGGGTTGCAGCAGATGCCTGAAAGGTAAGAAAATCTCTGTCCTCAGTTGAGAGGGAAAACAATGTTAACAGTACGTCAATGAAGGTTCGGCATCCAGGTAATAAGATATGGCAAAAAGCAGCAACTGGATATGATTTTGGAAACGGTTTAGAAAAGAGGGCCTACGTATGGAACTTTCCGGCACTTGGGACATAGCGCTACCCATAGCTTGACTTGGTCTTATGTTTTTTCCTATTGGACATCTACAATTGTCTTCAGCTCTTTTGCATTCATAGGGTGTAAAAGACCAGTTTCTCCCAGATCTCTTCAGTGTCACTAGCGAAAGGTGGATGCTATCCGAAATGTCTGACCGTTTTCAAAACCATATCTAGGTGCTTGAGTAACTGCTTTTTGGTTTAAGATTAACAGTACTAGTAAAATAATGCTGTAAGACTATAATAATTACATTAAGTCCTCTGTTGAATATTTTAGCATACAATACTTATACAATGTACCTTTAAATGCTTTGAGAAGGTTGCAACCAGCCGGTTTAATGGCCGACAGACGTGGAGACACCTGATAGACTGGTCTCTCTCAGCTCGGCCAAGAAGCCACCTATGGTAGAACCAGGCACTTTGGTCGTTGGGATCTGTGAAGAACGCATTCTGGGCCAGCTCGTGTTCTGTGGAAACAAAGTAATAATAATGATCAGAAACTATATGAAATTCTGTTTCATGCTTGAAATCCATCCAAACAATCCAAATAACACTTATTTGATTATTAAGGCCACACCAATTTAATTTGTCAGTTCACGGATTATTAAAAAATAGAAAAATACAACAAGCGGACATCATAAAACTAGAGAGTTGGGAGGAAACTTATATATGATTGTTCACTCCATAAAACTGAGTGCACCAAGGCACAAACCTGGTCCCTTTGTTTCCATTATGTTTTTCCAGTTAAAGCATTTTTTTTTAGTTTTTTAAAATCAGTGAACCAACAAATTAACTTGGTGTGGCCTAAGGTCTAGTAAACCTGACTACCTACTTCATCGCAATGCCCAATCTTTTTTTTTTTTATAATGAGAATCTTTTTTTAACAACCATTGCTTCATTCTCATTGGCATTTCAGTGACCGTCTGTCACCTTCTTCAGGGCAATTCTTACTGGCTCATATTGTACTGCAGGACAGATGTCGCTGCTCACAGTTCAGATGTGGCCACAAAATGACAAGTATTTACATATGTACAGACAGCTCTATGCAAAATATTTACAATGGTTAATTGACAACTGTTATCGATGTTCAACACCCCTTTGCATATGAGACCGCATTGTAAATATTTTGCATAAAGCTGTCTGTATAGGGTGAAGAAGGAGACAAACGGACACTGAAACGTCGGTGGGAACAAAGCAATGGTTGTGTAAAAAGAGTCTCTTTATTCAAATGCACTCTGTCTACATGTAGTTTGTAGGAAATGAAGAAGCCTGACCCTGTAGAAGTGCAGTCTCCTCCACCCCCTGGGGCTGCTCCATGTCGGGGTGCACCAGGGGCAGCAGTTTGCTGCGGTAGTGCCAGGAGGAGTAGTTGGAGAAGTTGGAGCTGATCTTGTCTGTGCTGAACTTCAGCTCCTCCTGTGGGGGGATGTTGGCTCGACGGACAACAAACCTCCGGTAGTCCCAGCAGTGGACTGGAAAAAAAAGCAAGGTTGTACATACAGTAAAACCTTCGGTAGTCCCAGCAGTGGACTGGAAAAAATAAGTAAGGTTGTTGTACATACAGTAAAACCTATCCGTAATAAGGGTGGGTCCGGATACAGTGTACTGGTACAAAACCAGTCTTTCTTATTGGATCGGTCCAGAAAAACCAGGCCTGAAAAAGTTCGGTGGACCGGATTCCGAACCGTTTGGAAAATGAACAGATTATATGATCAGGCATTCACACCTTTCAGGGCTTACCAGTCGAGGACAATAACAAGAGCAAAGTAGAGAAGAGTCTAGAGACTACAGTCATTTCTATCAAGTTTTACATTCAATAGTACAGAGGCAGTTAGCCTTGTAGGATTTAAAAACGCCAGTTCGAATACTCCACAAAACAGATGTCTTTGTTGCAAAATGGACCATTGTTTTGAGTATCGTGCATTCACAAGTTCTCACGTACTGAATCAGGTTTAGGTCCAAACCTGGACCTGATCCTCCGGACCTGAACTGGACGTGTACCTGAATTTTCTGTAAGAAGTCCCCTAGTCCCCTAAAAAGGTGGCCACTCTAAAGAAAAGGCTGATGAATTAATTGACTACAAGCAATTAGTAACAAATGCTTTCAGTGCCCACTGCAACTGAGACACATTTAATCACATACACATGTAAACACTGAACAGGTAAAAAACAAAAAGACTGAAGATAAAAACATTGTGAGACAAACATGCTGAAGTGACCATTAACACAAGTTTGACTGTTGTCACAACAAAACTTCTCAATGATCAAATAACTGACAACTATACAATATTAAGAAAGCTTACAATTCCTTTCATCATACTCCAGAAACTTGCCACAGAGCAGCAGCTCCCTCTGCCAGTTTGGCTGGGGCATGCAGTCCATGACCCAGCACCTATGTTCCCACACACTGTAAGACTTGGGGTTGGACTTCAGGCAGGTCTCCAGGAAGGACAGCTCATCCTGGTACAGCTGCTGCATCTCATCTGATGACCTGGGAGGGATGGAAACAAATAGTACAATGATCTAACTATCTACGACCACAAAAAACATTTATTGTATAAAGTTGTACCATTTGTGACATGAGTAGTCACGTAGGGGTGGGTCCCGGTCCGGACCTGAACCTGATTCACTATGCAAAAACTTGTGAATGGACGATACTCAGAACAAGGGGCCATTTCGCTACAAAGAAATCTGTTTTCTGGAGTATTCGACTCCCAATTTAGCGTTTTAAAGTCCTACAAGGCTAACTTCCTCTGTAAGATTGACTGTACAAATTGGTAGAAATGACTATGAATTCTACTCTACTTGATCCTACTTTGCTCTAATGTTGACCGGTAAGCCCCAAAAAGTATGAATGCCTGATCATATAATCTATTCATTTTCCAATAGGTCCAACATCCGGTCCGCCAAATTTTGTCAGGTATGTTTTTTTTTCGGACGGGTCCAATAACCCACCCCTACTCACATGTAAGCACAGTTATCTGTCTGTAAACTTCATAATGTATGGAAGCTACATTATCATAACATTATCATCATGAAAACAATACATGTAGTTTCGAAAAGGTTTGTAACATTGTAAACATTAAATTCCTTCAACTACACAGATGTATACGCTAGATATCAGCACAATAACATTATAGGGAAGACAAGAAGTTGCTGTTTTACTTGTCCTTGTGGAAAGCCTGGAAGATTTCCTTCCTGTAGTTCCACATGGTGAGGAAGTCAGAGTTGTGAGCCAGGATACGGCCCGTCAGGTCCAGGGCCTCACCATCATGCTCAGCATTCTTTCTCTGGGTCAAATCATATGGAAAATGATAAATCATGTCAGCAACATGTCATAATTCAATAACATAACATGTTATAAAGTTTGCAGTAAAGCAATCCCTGTTCTATTTTTTATAAGTCTGCAATAAACATCATCATAATCTTATTTACAGTTTTTATACTGACATTCATAATTTCTTATTAGGCCATGTTAATTTGAGTATATGGATAACATCCAATGGGAATCAAAAAACTAATGCGAGCATGCCAATAAAATAAAGTTTGACTAAAAAAAAGTTGCCTTCATTATGAAATGTGGTCAGGAAGGTTGAAACCGTTGAACAGATGACTGAACATGCAGAATATAGTATACACAACAATTATATTATATAGATTCATTTTTGCTCTTTCATATCTTTGATCATGGAATGTTCTTTGGAATTACAATTGTATTGATAGACATTCAGTTCAGTTCAGTTCATCCTCATATGAGGTGCCATTAACAATGTCTGACCATGCATCTCTATCTAGCATGGCGGCTAGCAGGTTGTAGTCCTTTAAAGTAATTAAACCGACCTCCTCCTCCAGAACTTTCTTGAGTGTCAGGTTCGGTCGTCTTTTTGATTTTTCTCTTTGCGTCGGGTTCCCAGAGGGGAACTTTGGCGGCCATCTCCTCATGACGTGACATTAGTACAAAATAAAAGATGATGACAAGGCTATTAGTTAGTTTCTAGATCCTAACCTTTTCAAACAGCCTTCCTGTGGCAGCCTGGTACTTGCTGAGTTTCTCTTCCCTTTCTTTCCTCTTGGCCTCCTGCTGTTCAGCAGTCGTCTTCACCTTCAGTCGTCCATGCTAGATAGATGTACAAAGTTATAATAGTAATACAGAGTACAGAATTTCTATCTAGATTTTGTAGTACTATTTCAAAGAGGCAGTGAAAAAAGGCCTTCAGCTATTCAAGTGAGTCCATATGTTTTACTTGAAATGTTTTATTGGTCTTAATATGGTCTGTGGGTATCTAGATTTTCAGCATCTTGACAGATTGGTCCCCAGCCAATCAGGACAGTTCGGCACCAGATCTTGGACATGTTAAGGCTAGTTAGGGCTACAGTTAGAGTTAGGTTTAACCCTTCTGGACCGGGTTCTGAATAAGCCCTTTCACAGAGGTTACCACGCACGCAAATGAAAGAGGAACTCTGGATAATCTGTCAAAGTTGAACGCCCTTTAATAGACGTAAATAGTCTTGTCTCTACCATTGTTTGATTTGTGTAACAATGTCTGGAACGTAGTAATGGCGCCTGGAAAAGGCGGAATGTTTATGTTCTGGGGCCTTCAACTTTGACATATTACCCAGAGTTCCTCTCACCCGCGCATGCGTGGTAACCTGCGTGAAAGGCTTATTGTTCTCATCGACAAGGGGCTGACCTGTCCGGGAACTGAAACGTCAGGGTTCTTGTATAATAAACATCACCTGATTTACCATAATTTGCAATTCTAGCAATAACTACTAGCATACTGTGATATTCACCTGCTGTTTTAAGTACACGTTAATCTTTAGGATACTTTAATAAAGAACAGCAGGTCTATATCATACTGATGACAATGGTTTATCTAGTATTTCCTGGATATTATGAGACATGCCAAAAATACATGTGACACCTTGTGACAGTCCTCAGCCAGAAAGGTTCAGCATTTCTTTCTGCGAGATATATATCTAACTGATCACAAAATCCCTAGTATAATGCTTTTAATCCCCATACAACTACAAATTTTCTCTTCATCCTTAAAACGCAGCCCTTAAAACGACCCAAAGCAAATACACCTCGGCACACCCACCATTTTCCACTGCTTCCTGATTCTCCAGAAGCACACCTTTATGGAAGGGACCACAAATTTCTTTAGGGGAGTATTTGTGTTCTGCTTAGAGTTATACATTCCGTATGTCCCATCAAATACATCCATTACTACTACTTAAAGTAAAACAAAATATTTCATAATCGTATTTTATGTATAGTTGGCTGGTTAACTTTGATTTTTGAGACATAGTTTAAATGTAAAAAGAGGGAGGTTGCTACACTATTTTTGGGATGACCCTATTCAATGACGTAATCATCATGGCGGACGAGGGCGAAGAAAATCTGAGTCCGGCAGAAAAACTGGCCAGAAAACACAAGCAAGAGAGGAAGGAACTCCAAGGTGATGATCCTTGTATTTTATATAGACGTAGGAATCATCAGTGGCCGTGCTGTGCTAATATATCAACCGAGAAAGCTTTTAGCGACAGTTGAATTGTGGTGAATGGATGAGGGGGGGGGGGGTATGACCGGCTTTTCATACTCCGATACCGGATACAGCACTAGAGAAGGCGTTCGTTCGTTTTCAGCGGATGATCTGAAGGCGACAGCGTGGTCAACTTAGACTAAATAAATAAGCAGTGTTACAGATCTCGGGCTGTCTATGCATAGACGTCTACGCTGTGGTATTGGGCCGTTCCAAAAAATACCCCTATACAGTCCAATAGTCCGAAAATTATGCTTCAGGTCAAACCCCCTAATTCCAAGAGTCTAAACGGATTTACTAGTATGTCCAAGGAGTCCAGTCCTACGTCGTCAACCCCCCCTGTTTTTTTTTATTTTTGGAATGGCCGTTTTGGTGAGCTTCTGTATTATAGCAGTAGTCACGAGGTGTACACCTCTTATCTGTCATCTTGTGTGCCGTAGACATACAAAACAAGGTGTGTTGATCGAGTGCAAGAGATGCAAAATTATACTGCCCTATTTCACAGACATTTTGAGAAAACAAGTTGCACAAAACTTTTGTTCAGATTGTACCCAAACAAAGTGCACTAAAAAGTTGCCATTTTTATCACAAGAAGGAGAAAAACAAAGACAAATGTGTCAGCTGCTTATACAAACATTATGAAATTTTCTACTCCATTAGCCAAAGTCCAACAGATGAAGAACTCTGTCCCTAAGAACGATAAGAAGAGGAAGAAGCAGCTGACAGTCGATATCGCACAACTGGAGGCTGAGCTGGATGAGAGACACCACAGGGAGGAGGAGGAACTGCAGGCAGGGGCTGGTGATGTGGGCGAAGAGGTTGGTATTATTAAAGTGAA